>NW_006206029.1:0-776 GCF_000334495.1 Tupaia belangeri chinensis | reverse complement strand
TTTTGTTATTATTATTGTGATGGTTTTGTTAGAGACTCAGTCTTCCAAATCAAAGATTCTATCTTCTGCCTGGTTTAATCTGATATGAATTATTTTGAGGGAGGTTTTAATCTCTTACATTACAGTCATCACCTTTAGAAGCTCTGTTTGATTCTTTCTTATAGAGCATAATTATTTATGTAGTTCTCTCTTCAGGTTGTGGAATAATTTTCTCATCTCCTGGAGTTTGTTGCCTATATTCTCTTGCATGTCATTGAGTTTAGTTACAATAAATGCTCTGAATTCTTTTATGACATTTCAGTGACTTCCTCTGCTTTTTCCATTTTTGGAGAGGTGTTCTTGTTCTTGGGGGTAGGGGAGGGATATTTCCTGGATTTCTTATATTTCTAGAGGCTCTAATGTGACTTTTAGTCATCTAGTGATATATTCGCTTCTTTTTGGAGTAAATTTCTGTAGTCATTTTGATCTGAATTAGCTATGTGCCAGTTATTCTCAAATACTGTGACAGGGTGGTAACCACAATGGAGGTTTTGGTTTAAGATTTACAGAAAGGATTTTCTCTCCCCTTTTGCTGATGTGTGGAAGATAACTCTTTCACAGTTCCACAGTTCTCAGATATTTTGTTCCTAAATACCTAGACCTAGGGTGTTGAGGTTGTGTATATGCAAGAGGAGATAACGTGTGGCCCATGACACAAAACAGGCCATAACCCACACACTAACTGGACAGAAGCTGAGGGATCGTAGGGGAGAGCTGCATGATTTCTGTCTGCCTCT
>NW_006206028.1:0-1330 GCF_000334495.1 Tupaia belangeri chinensis | reverse complement strand
GAAAGCAAGCCACCAGGTCTGGGACTCTAAGTGTGTCCGGCCATGTTGGAGTCCAGCGCCCTTAACCACCAAGTCACCTGCCAGCCCCGAGCATAAATGCTTCTTTGTTGTTCTTCCAGTGATTTTACAAAAGCCTTAGGTAGTCAGTCAGCACTTAGGTACTCAGGGAAAATACGGTGCAACATTGCTTGAAGAAATCACTCCTCAGGGTAGATGACCCTACCACAGTTCATTTTCTTCCAGCCTCCTCTTGGTATTTTGGGCACACAGACACACCAACCATGATTTTAAGCTGCTAGATCCAGGACTTGAACCATGTGGTTGGCAATGTGGGGTCCACCAGCTGGCCCAAGACAAAACTATTTAAAGGAAATCATAAAATTAGTGATTTATTAAAGAAAAATTATAATAATGATAGATAAAGTATTATACTCTTTGGAATAGTATTATTTTAATGTTTGAAGAGATTGCACAAAGAATAAAAAAGCAAAATTTAATTTATACTAATTTATTGTACAAAAGATGTCTTGTTCAATAAGATAAAATATATTTTTGATTCTTATGTATATGATGAATAAGCAAGAATTAATAATCAAATTCTATGACTCTTACTGGAAATATTTTTTATATTTATATTTTAGCACTTGAAATTTGTGAGATACTGTCTAGCTGTACCAGTGAATTATAAAAAATTACTTCATTGTCTTCAAAAAACAATATTATATCACACCTCTTTTATAGAATTTCCTTAATTTGATATAGCTATTTCCTCCATCTAAAGCATTTCTTACTTAAAGTTAACAATTGTGTCCCACATCATAAAGCTGGAAAAATATAATGCTAAATTGCACTGCACATTCTATTTCAGTTAGTTGAGTGTTTAGATATGTTGCTATTAATGATAGTAACAGAGGCTAAATACTCAGAAAAATCAGTTAGAATTAGGATTAAATTCTTTTATGTTAACCAAGTTGATTTTAATGTAATGTATGGCTATTAACAACACCAGCAACAAAAAGGTATGGTGAGCACAATGTGATTATATTAACAAATTTCCCAGGGTAACTAAGAATGAATGTAAGTTATTAAAAGGAAACTTGAAATTATCAAAAGAAGTTAAAAAAAAACCAGGGAATAATTTTATAGAAATGTATGAATGCTGGGCCAGCAGGTGGTATGGTGATTAAAGTGCTGGACTCCCACTTTGCTGACCACAATTTGAGTTCTGGACTTGATGGTTTATTTTCTCACTTTCTCCCCCCATCTCTCTGGTGAGCATATTTGTTGTATTGCAAAATTAAAAAATAAACAAATAAAATTAAATAAATAA
>NW_006206027.1:0-559 GCF_000334495.1 Tupaia belangeri chinensis | reverse complement strand
GTGTTTATTTTTAAAAATTATTCATTTTATTAAATGTTATTATTATCTCTAAGTTTGTTATAGGGCACATGCAATCACCAAAGAGAGACAGAGAGCAAGAGAGAGGGAAAGTAAGAAAGCAATCCACCAGTCCAGGACTTGAACCACAATTGACCATGTGGGAGTCCAGAACCTTAACCATGATACCAGATGCTGGTTTCTTAATTTAGTGTTTATTTAAAATGTAAAGTTATTTATAAACCAACTAGAAAACCCTGAGAATATAGGTTTCAAAAGTGGTTTCATGTTTTAAAATTGGATCACTGTTCCTTCCTCCAGGATTTTTGCAAACAGTGTAAGTACAGTTAATTCTAAAAGAATGTTCTTTCCATGAGTCATGTTAGGACAGTATGTAGAACTAATTTTTGTCCTCACCAGGAGTATTGCATAAAGGGATTAGGCCACAGCATCTGTATCATTGGACATAAAATGAAAATGGTGATTATGTTAATGTTCTCTGGTGTTGCATGCATTCCTAAAAAAACACATAAATTTGACCAGTTTTGATCTATGTTATCTC
>NW_006206026.1:2662-6718 GCF_000334495.1 Tupaia belangeri chinensis | reverse complement strand
AATACAACAAATACTATTTTCTGAATATTTGAATTTTGTGTAAGCCCCAGAAGGACAAACTCAGTTACCAAGCTTTGGTCGTACATGTCTTTGAAGGAAAAGATGAAACCTACACCAGTGATCCTGTAGAATCTGCAACTGTGAAAAAAACTTGCAGACCTGCTTATAGTAGTATACATCATGAGCATGTTGGTGCACACATATGTGACATTATCTTGAGGGCATCTGTTGTCCCTGAGAAAATAAAATGCAAATTTTGTGAAGGTAGCAATGAAAAGTCACAGAAGTTGAAGTGGGGATTAATTACTGATACTTCAAGATAGCCAAAGTTTCAAAACATAGAAAATAAAGTCTCCACATGTGGTAGAGAAGAGAACAGACTTGATCTCAAGTGCCAGCTTTGATCGTTTATTCACTAGTTGGTTTCTGGGGCTACTTTATTGAAAAACATTCAGAGACTGCATCTCAGTTGTGAGGAAGGCAATACCGACATTCATAATAATGCCTGCCATTGTCACAAATGAGAGTATGTGACCTCCTATCCTCAAATATTTCTTTAAATGTCCAAGCTGTATTGGGCCTTTGAATTATTAACTTTTTTTCCTTTTTTAAAATTTTATTTATTTTCGGGAACCAGCAGTTAGCGTAATGGCTATGTCGCTGGACTCCCACGTAGTCGACCACAGTTCACATCCCGGACCCAGTGGCTTAAACCCCACTCCGGGCACGTGTGCATGCATGTCCAAGATCCTGAGAGGAGAATGGAGGAGAAGGGAATGCGGTGTGACTATCCCCCCTGGGGAGTGATTTCTCGCTTTCTGTCTCTCTGTCTCTCTCTGTCTATCTGGCGAGCGCATGTGCCCTATAGTGAAAAACCTCTTGAAAAAAAAAAAAATTTCTGAGAGAGAGAAAGGTTCTCCCTGACAGGTCTAATCTATTCCAATCCCATTTCCTTGCCCTCGAGCTAGACAGAATCTTGATGATACATACGCTTGGCGTTTTTCATGTTGACTCAAGATTGGGAACCACATGGGAACCAGCAGTTAGCGTAATGGCTATGTCGCTGGACTGCCACGTAGTCGACCGCGGTTCACGTCCTGGACCCGGTGGCTTAAAACTCACGCCGGGCGCGTGTGCATGCGTGCCCAAGATCCCAAGAGGAGAATAGAGGAGAAGGGATTGCGGCGTGACCATCCCCCCTGGGGGGTGATTTCTCGCTTTCTGTCTCTATGTCTCTCTCTGTCTGTCTGGTGATTTCCCGTGAAGAAAAAAATCCCCCCAAAAAAAAAAAAAAAAAAAAAAGATTTGGAACCACAGTCAGCTCGCTTGGCTTTCAGCAAGTTCATTATCTTCACCTACTGAAGCTGGGTAATTTATTATTTAAAAAGGATAAAGATCTACCTCTATACTTAATAAATATAAAGTGTGCAACAAGAGTTCAGTTATTCTTTTTAACTAAATATTTAAAATGAAAATAGAATTTGCTAGACATAATAATGTTGATTTTGTAATGTTATGATGACTAAGTGAAGTCATACAAAATAGGCAATTGCTTAGGACCTGCTGCCTAAGAAACAGGCTGGATAAGGTCTTTTTATGCCTATTTCATTGGTGAGAAACTCACCCATAAGAGATTAATTTGGGAAAATAATAAGTGTGCAACAAGAGTTCAGTTATTCTTTTTAACTAAATATTTAAAATGAAAATAGAATTTGCTAGACATAATAATGTTGATTTTGTAATGTTATGATGACTAAGTGAAGTCATACAAAATAGGCAATTGCTTAGGACCTGCTGCCTAAGAAACAGGCTGGATAAGGTCTTTTTATGCCTATTTCATTGGTGAGAAACTCACCCATAAGAGATTAATTTGGGAAAATAATAGTTTGAGATTTTAACACAGAACATCTGGCTCCAACACCCAGTTCTTTTCCACTTGATCAACATGGAAATGGGTAGAGATTTTTTTTCTTTTTTCAGCAAGAACTTTAGTGTTGTGATGGCCTTTCTGCAGTGTCCATCCACATTTAAAGTGTAGTCTCTAATTCTTTTGCTCATATTTGAATGAGGTACCTTCATAAAGGATACAGAGGAAATGATGCAGAATCAGAAGGCAATGGGTCAATCATTTACACATACAAACTGACAGCAACCACATAGGTAGAGAAATAACATTTTGAATATGAATCCTGAGGTCTTACTCATTATTTACCAGTATTCATACAATATGGATCAGTCTGATCCATTATATTCATATGACTTCATTTTAAACCAGAAATGTTCATAAGTAGCTCACCTGCTCATCCTCCACGATTATGATGATCAAACTTGAAAATGTGAAAATATTGCTTACAATAAAGTCCCTTTCCAATTATAGTCATTATTATTGTACTTAAAAATCCAGCCCACTTGGGCCTACCCCATAACCTACTGGTTAGGGAGTTGGATTCCACATAATTGACTCTGATTTAAATCCTGGCTCATCAGCCTGAAAACTTGCTAGGTATGTGTGCATGCTTCCCCCAAAATCGATGAGATAGAGAAATAAAGAAGATGTTGCTGCATGATCATGTCTCATTGGGGTCTGTTTTCTCTCTCTTTCTGTCTCTCTCTGGTGAAGCCCATATACTCCCAATAATAAAAAATAAAAAGCCAGCCACTTAAACCACAGAAAGCTTTCTCCTGAGTCATCTAAATAATTACTCCACTTTTGACCTTTTTCCACATAGCCACAGATTCAAAAGATTATTGCATCATTATTTGAAACTAGAACTGAAATGTATCAGTCAAAGAGCATATAAATGTGTGAAAATGTTTGATATGTATAGATACATACATTATATGTTTGTTAAAATATAGTTAATTGGGTCAGCCAGTGGTATGGTAGTTAAGGCTGACTACTCCAGTCCCAGACCGAGTCGCTTGGAAAACATGCCAGGTGCATGCATACTCAAAGTCCCAAGAGATAAATACAGATTGTGACCTGATAATTCCCCCCTGGGGATGAGTGCTTTCTCACTTTCCCTCCCTCTCTGTCTGTCTCTCTCTCTCTGGCAAATTATAGCAAAAAATTTTTTAAAAAGAAAGAAATAGGTGAATGACATGCAGTGGTGCATGCTTGTCATCCCAGCTACTCAGGAGCCCGAGGCAAGAGGATCATAAGTTCGAGGTCAGCTTAGGAAACATAGCAACCCCATCTATAAAATAAAGGGTGGAGATAATTTGCCTCATTTTGTTAATCAAAAGATAACCTTATTTTTATAAATGCCAAATGGAGTTAACAGAGACAATTTTAAAATATAGTAAAAAACTAAATATACAAATGAGTATATTAATATCTATTCTTTTGTTTACTTTGAAGCAACCATGCCTATTATGGACCCAGGTTTGTTCCTAATTGGTGTCTGCACTAGGAACTCCATGTCCAGTTACACGGTATCACCAAGAACACAAAAGGATAAGACAAACCCTAAGAGGTCATTGAATCAGTCAGTAACCATATATTACATAATAAAGGACATTGATAATTGATTTAACCATGGCCAGTGTAGCCTAGGGTCAAGACAAGAACAGCAATTATGTGAAATGTGTAAGAATATCAGCTCCAAACTCATACAGATCTATTTTCTAGAATAGACTCTTTTACATGTTCTATGCCATTTAACAATTCACTTAAAATTTTCAAAGCTTCAGTTTCTAATTCTGTGCATATAACAAGAAGAACTATTGATATGGTTCTGGGGGACCTGTTAGAGTAAAACGCAGATAAAATTATATATACATACACACACATATAATGTAGAATGTATACACATACCAGAAACTGTAGGGGGTGGGCACTGCATATGAATAGGGCAAGAGAGGGGACAAAGAGGTTTGAGAAAAAATGAATGATAAAAAAGAATGAAAATAAGAAAAAAACCTAGTAGAATAATGAAAGTATACAACATAACATAATGTTTTTGATGAAGATATGAATATGTTAATATCCTTGATTTGATTATCACACCGCATGCATACTTTGAAAAACTGTGCTATATGCCACAAAGATGTATA
>NW_006206026.1:0-2648 GCF_000334495.1 Tupaia belangeri chinensis | reverse complement strand
AGTCAACTCGAAGTGGATCAAAGAACTAAATCTAAGACTGCAAACTATAAAAACTATGGAAAACACTGGAAAAACTCTTGGAGACATTGGGGTAGGTAAAGACTTCTTAAATAAAATCCCCAAAGCACAGGAGTATTCCCCAAAATAGACAAGTAGGATTATTTCATATTAAGAAGTTTCTACACAGTAAAAGCCAACATAATTAGTGTAAAATCACATCTAGAATGGGAGAATATTTTTGTAAACAATGCCTCAGATAAGAGAGTGATAACCAGAATACACAGGGAACTCAAGCAGTTTACCCTACACCACCACCACCACCCCTCAAAAAAAGATCAATCCAATTAAGAGATGGGAAAATGAACTAAACAAACTAATCTTTTTTTTTCCTTTTCTTTGGAGAAGTTTTCGTTATAGGGCTCGTGCACTCGCCAGACAGACAAAGACAGACAGAGAGACAGAAAGCGAGAAATCACCCCCCAGGGGGAATGGCCTCGCTGCAATCTCTTCTCCTCCATTCTCCTCTTGGGATCTTGGGCACACACGCACACACACCCGGCATGAATTTAAGCCACCGGGTATGGGACTCGAACCATGGTCGACTATGTGGGAGTCCAGTGACATAGCCATTATGCTAACTGCTGGTCCCTGGCCCAGTGTTATTTTAAAGCAGCATCTATGTACACAAAATAAACTAGAAAATTAAATCAGTCTCAAGAATGAAATATGTCTTAAAAATCATCCTGTTTTTAAATTATACCTATTTAAAATTTCAGTAAAACTGATTAATTCATATGATTTTTGGAAAACATGTTGAAAAATAATTCTAAAATCACAAACATGTTCAGACTCCTTATACTATTACCCAATCAGGAAAATTTATTCTAAAATTGAAATGAGGTGGGGAAGTTCTATAATGAAAGATGGTTCAGTGACACTTAAAATAGTGAACATTAAGAAATATTACTTAAAATACTAAAGAATAGGAAGATAGTTCTATAAATTGAACTGATACAAATTAATATGATGCTATGAACAAAATTCTTATAATAGGAAGTCATAGACAGTGAAGCATTTTTATAATATGTAAGATGAGATAGCAAAAATGTAATAACTGTGTCCATTTGTACAGATATATTAAATATGCTTTGTAGTTTACAAGGGAACATATTAAAATGATAATTTTCATTTGTAATATGTATGTTGTAACAATAGAATATGCCAACTTAAAGAACAAAATTAAAACCTACAATGCCATATTTTCCATCATCTAAACAGTAAAAAGAAGTGGTGTTTGGGGACAATTCATTAGCATGCAACTAACATGCTAAGATAACATAGAATCATACTAAAAATTGTAAGTTCTCTTGTATGTTTTCCATAAACAACCATACCATGGGCCCAGCCCACCCTATCCTCCTAAACACTCACTTTGACATCAATTTTAAATTCACATTCTCCTGTAGGTAGCAACTTATTTTGGCCATGTTTTTCCTAGAACATTGCAGTGTTTTCTTTATTGATAGCCGTATCTTTAAAATGCTGGGGCTGCACCTGAGATTACTCAAGGCTCTCTCATTGCATGAACTGTGGGCCCTGGGCCAACTCTAGGGTCAGCGATTGATCTTGAGAGGCTGACAACCCCATGTCCTCCATCCACATTGCCACCCACTCCCCCCTTTCTTATTAGCCACAAAACTAATTATTGCACCAATAGCTTTTAAAATAATTGCTACTTGTGTTTCAAGTTTAAAGTGTATACAACATTCAAAACTATAAGAAGAATCAGTGAAATAGTCATTAATAAGTAGTGTTTTTGAATTGTAATTGTATTTGAAGCTATATGTGTATATCAGTCACATTTGCATACATTTTTAAAGTAATTATTATCAGTACAAATTAAAAGTGTAAGCTAAAATTTTATTATCCTATTTGATAAGTTCTTTAAAGCTCTTTATATTACAATACAGGATTGTTATTCAAAAAAAAAGTATCTATTCCTTCTCTGTCTAGAAAAGCATATTCCTTTTTGTCACAATCTGAGGAATAAGGTTGCTTCAGGATTCAGGTCTTTTTCTCTCTCTTCAATACAACTCTACTTATGTTCCTAAATATCTCAATTATTATACATGCACTAATTCTACTTAGCATTTGGAAAACAAATAAACAAACAAAACCTCTATTTTCTGGGGCCCACAGGTCGCATGGTGGCTTAGAGCACTGGACTCCCAGATGGCAGACCACAGTTTGGGTCCTGGACCTGATGGCTTGCTTTCTCACTTTCCCTTTCTCTTTCTCTCTTACTATGTCCCTCTCTGGTCAAATTAAAATAGATAAATAAAATAAATTTCAATATAATAATTTTTTTTAAGAAAAGAACCACTTTTTCCACTACTATCATTTCTGAGAGATGCCTGAACTTTCTTTGTTTCTGTGAGAGATACAAAGCCACAACAAATACCACAAAAACAATTCCGAGCTTCAACCACTTAAATTTTAATGAACAATCTGAGGCAGGACCTTAATGCTATTATGACATCAAATGCACTTAGGAAAATTGGAGTGGGCAGAGTTATAAGTCATTAAACTACATGACTTGAGTCATTCTTACCCTTATTATCTTCCCCTATGTCATTCATTATGATGTG
>NW_006206024.1:0-458 GCF_000334495.1 Tupaia belangeri chinensis | reverse complement strand
TTTGTGTAGAGCGTTTGGGAGTAGACACAGACCTAGAATTCTGAGATATGCCATTGTTTGATACACAATATTACTTTTTCCTCCCATGAAATACGTTGCTCTGGGCTAAACAGTGAAGATTTTGCCAAAGAATTGCTCTGTATCCTTGTTGTAGCTCTACATCTGCCACCATTTTGCTGCCAGATGAGATTGTGATAGCTCTGTGGCAGCTGTGTTGGTGCTTAATAGCAAAAATGATAGATGAAATCTATGCTTTTCAGAGCTAGAAGCGAACAAGGTTGTTTTTCAGGCAGTCTACACTAATTTCTCGCCCAGGAAGGGCTGTAGGTGCACAACCTGTACAGAGATTCCAGGAAATTAGTGTGGATAACAGGCTGCCTCCCACTCATGAAGCATTTCTCAGGCAGCCTACACACTGATTTTGTGGTAGGCAGTTAGTTAGCCATGCGCGGGCAGCT
>NW_006206023.1:0-1439 GCF_000334495.1 Tupaia belangeri chinensis | reverse complement strand
AACCTCTCAAAAAATAATGAAAGAAAGAAAGCTCTCCCAGTCCTACCTGCACATATATATAATATACATAAATGCATTTGGTCAGCATCTCTATTACCTATAATCTTACCACTTAGATATTTTCTGTCCAATTACTCTCATCTTGCTCTTTTGGTATAAATTCTTACTTGTCCTTGTTACATTTAGATTTGAACCTAATATTCCTGAACTACTGCAAAATCTCATGGCCACATTTCCCATATATGTTTTGAGGCTTTAAAGGAAGGTTTCTTTACTGTTCTTTAAAATATATTATTGAGGGGCCAAAAGGTGACATGGTGGTTAAGGCACTGGATTTCCACATGGCTGACCATATAATGAGTCCTGATCCTGGAAGTTTGAAAATTATGCAGGGCACATCTGCAAAACCCTGAGAGGAGAATGGAGAAGGGATTGAAGTGTGGCCATCATCTGTGGTTTATATATGATGGAGGCCTTTAGACACCCAAGGATTTTCAACATCACATTTCTATAATCCCTTTGTGAGCAGTGAGCACCCAGAGTCAGCTCCTTCATGCTGACATTAACTTCACTTTAGAAGCTCAGTGACTCAATATGCATGTGGGCTTCTCTCTATGGGCCTTGGTTGTAAAAGGGCTGAGTTCCCAACAATCTCACTTATTCTGAGCCTAGCAAAGACTAAATATGAGATAGTGCTGATGGAGTGGACAACAAATATTAATTAATTTCTCTCTTCTGTCTGAAAGAAATGGAGAAACATTGAAAATAAGGTGCTGAGAAAAAAACAGCAGGTTTTTTTTTTTTTTGAGAGGTTTTTGCTATAGGGCATGTACGCTCACCAGACAGACAGAGAGACAGAGAAAAAGAAAGCGAGAAATCATCCCCCAGAGGGGATGGCCACACTGCAATCCCTTCTTCTCCATTCTCCTCTCGAGATCTTGGGCACGCACGCACACATGCCTGGCGTGAGTTTTAAGCCACCAGGTCTGGGACGCAAACCACGGTCGACTACATGAAAGTCCAACGATGTAGTCATTACACTAACTGCTGGTCCCTAAACAGCAGGTGTTTTGAGAGTACAGAGAGAAAGCTGAAACCAAGCTAAGTGATACCTGCAATGAGGCCCTATCACTTTTGGAAAAGATTTTGGTTTTGTTTTTTGTTTTTGTTTGTTTTTTAGAGATTTCTGCTATAGGGCACGTGTGCTCACCAGACAGAGACAGAGAGACAGAAAGCAGAAATCACCCCACCACAGGGCGGATGGCCACACCACAATCCCTTCTCCTCCATTCTCCTCTCAGGATCTTGGGCACGCACACACACACACGAGCCACCGCAGTCGGCTACATGGCAGCCCAGAGACATAGCCATTATGCTAACTGCTGGTCCCTGGAAAAGTTCTTGACCTCCCATGCTTCCCAAGCAAAGAGTAAAGTATT
>NW_006206022.1:0-746 GCF_000334495.1 Tupaia belangeri chinensis | reverse complement strand
AGTTAACTGAATAACCACTTTGAAGTCCTGAATACCTTTATTATCTGGCTGGTGTCTGTCCTATAATTCCAGATAACAACATCATTCCTAGATACACATATTTAAAATTTTGCCATTTCAAACCTCAAGATAATCTTGCTGGGTGGTCTTTAGAATAACTCGTCTAATGTCACACAATTATACATTGTGTTATTGCCAGAAATGTTTTTCTTTCCTTTTTCTAAAATTTTTTGTTCTAGTGCATTTTGCACTAAAACTCCTGCTTGCCAAGATGAGAATCCTTGAACAGAATTAAAGCTATGAGGGATGCACGTATGTACACACATGTGCACACACGCATTTTCATCTGATTGGCATGATGTCTTGACTATATAGGATTAGATAGTTACTATCCATTTTACAATTGAGCAAACAAACAGATTAAAAAAAAAAAAAAAAAAACTCAGAGCTAGATCTATGATAAACATTTAGCTTTGTCTGACCCTGGTGTCTGACTGTGTTACTAGTTAATATGACTATAAAACTGGAACCTGCCGGGGGGAAAACAGGTATTGATCTGGAGTGTTATGGTATAACAATGACTCATAATAATAACACTGGAATGTATTGAGTACTTTCTGTAAACTGAGGACTTTGTACTCATTTCATTCATAAGTCTCTCAGGCACCACACAAGAGAGGATTTGTTATATTAATCTCATCAGCGGGAGTTAGGGTTTAGAAAGATTAAGGACCTACATTCATGAG
>NW_006206021.1:0-5126 GCF_000334495.1 Tupaia belangeri chinensis | reverse complement strand
AAAAGAGATTACAACATGACTATTCCCCATGGAGGACACTTCATCACTCTTGCTTATTTTCCCCAGAGAGTGCAGATGCAGATTGGTAAATTTTTAAAAAAATTTTACAGTCTCCCTATTTGTGAAAACTAAATTATCCAATTCTAAGTAAGCCTATGTGTCAAAGAGGAAATCAAAAGTGATTCTCAAGTATTTCAAAAAGTGAAAACAAGAAACAGATGATATAGGGAGGAGCCGATTCTGTCTAGGGAGTCAGGGAAGACTTCATGGAGGGAGTGACATGTTAGCTGAGTCTCAAAGGATAAGAAGAAAGGGAGAAATGGTACAGGCAAAGGGAACAGCATATGCAAATACATGGCACTAAAAAGGGGCACTGGGGGCCAGTAGATGGCATAATAGTTACATCACTGGACTCCCACATAGTTGACCGGGGTTCAAGTCCCAACCTAGTGACTTGAAATTCATTCTGGACGCATGAGCATGCATACCCAAAATCCCAAGAGGAGAATGGAGGAGAAGGGATTGCAGCATGGCTATCCCCCTAGGGGGTGACTTCTCACTTTCTATCTCACCGTCTTTTTGGTGTGCACACATGCCCTTTAGCAAAAACCTCTCAAAAAAAAAAAAAATTATATTCACAAAAAGGAATTACTTCCTGTCTTTTAAGGCAAAATGAGTGAGCTTTGAGAAAAATAATGTACTCATCAGTAGAACCTAAAAGATTCAGCGGCATCCAAGAAGAGATTGCAGTGGTGGGAGCCGGAGCTGGAGATGGGAGAAGGGCAGGACAGTAAGAAGAACCCGGTTAACAGATACAAGCAAGCACGTTCATAACTCTAATGGGTCAGAGAATACTCTAGCATAGTAAAGAAAGCTGGTGACTTGGTAGGTATATTCATTGACCTGATTTGATCATTATGCATTGCATGTATGTTTTCAAAAAAATCACACTGTACCCCACAAAGCTGTACAACCATTATATATAAATCAGAAGTTACATTAAAATCATATTTAAAAGTCAAAAGCAAATCATGAAAATCAGTACAGAAAGCAATGAAATAGAAAACAGACAAACAAGGAAAAGAAGTACCAAGACTGGCTTTCTGAGTAGCTCAATAGCTTGGCAATCCTATGAATAGACAGACAGGCCGGCAGCTGGCATGATGATCAAGGTGCTGGACTCCCACGTGACTGACCTCAGTGCTAGCCCCAGACCCAGCGACTTTAAACTCAGATCAGGCGCATGTGCCTGCGTGTGTCCCAAAGTCCCAAGAGGAGAATGGAGGAGAAGGGATTGTGGCATGGCCACTCTCCCTGAGGGTTGATTTCTCGTTTTCCCTCTTTTTCTCTCTCTGTCACTCTCTGGTGAGTACACATACTCTATGGTAAAAAACCTACAGAAAGAAAAATACTAAAAAACCAATTAAGAATAAAAATAAAGGAAGCATGAATTAAAAATATCAGAATTTTATATTTGTAATTTGGTATTTTACATAACAATTACATACATATTAACATTATACTACTATATTATGGAGAACTTTGTTAATTTGTAAACTTAATTCATGTCTTACTTTATTTTATTTTTTGACATAATAGTATACTTTGTTGATTCTGATTTTTAATGGTACTATGCTATTTTGCTTTCCTTCCAGTAACAAATGAGAATTATTCTTGTTCCATATCCATACCAATATTTCATATTTCCAGTTTTTTAGAAGAATTCTAATAAATGTGTATTAATATCTCATTTTGGCATTAACTGGCATAATTTCCCTAACAATGAATGCTGTTTAGTATTTTTTTCTATGATTGTTATATTCATAATAATAATAATAATTCAAAAATTAACAGAGAACAACAGGAATGATGAATGTATAGGTACATAAATGGCTATGTTGCTGGACTCTCATGTAGTCACCTGCCATACCAGTCCTGGTCCCGGTGGCTTAAACTCACGCCGGGCGCATATGCGTGCATGCCCAAGATCCTGAGGGGAAAATGGATGAGAATGGATTGCGGTGTGGCCATTCCCCCTGGGGGTGATTTCTTGCTTTCGTTCTGTCTCTGTCGTTCTGGTGAGCACATGCGCCCTATAGCAAAAACCTCTCAAAGAATAAAGAACTATAGAGTATGAGCAAAAATTTTTCGATATGTAAATATTTGTGGAAAAATGTAAAAATAAATAGATAAGTGAATAAAAAAAGATACCTAGAAAATTACTATTGAGAAAACTTATCAATATATTCATACACTCATGAGTAAATAAAAAATGTCTCAAATAAAATTAGAAAGTACTAAAAATAAACATATCACTAGCTGTAGCCTAGTGGTCAAGGGAGCTGGATCTAAAGTGGCCAGTGGCAGTTCTAATCCTGGCCAGGCAGTTGGTATGCTGCCAGGTGCACGTCTAAAGTGGCCAGTGGCAGTTCTAATCCTGGTTGGGCAGTTGGAAACCTGCCAGGTGCATGTGCATTCCTGTCCAGAATCCCAACAGGACAGAGCAATAGAGAAGGTCCATACCCCATTGTGGGGGCTTTTCTGCTTTCTCTCTCTCTCTCTCTCTCTGTCGTAGTTGCACACACCCTCTAATAATTAAAAAGAAATGTTGATTTTTGCCAAATTCATCTATAACATCATTAATCCCCATGGAAGCTTTAACTGCCTTTTTGTTGTTGAAATTTACAACCTGATATCAAAGGACCAGATTAGTCAGAACAATATTAAAATATAAACAAATGCTAGAGGACTTATTTATATTTATGCCAATAATTCTATACGAACTCAGAAGTAGGCTATTAACTTCACAATAGATTTATAGACTAATAGACCAGCATGGATAATACAGAACTACAGCCACATAAATATACTCAACTGATATACAACAATGGCACCAAAGCCATGAAATGGGAGAAAGAATAATGCTTCAGCGAATGTTGTTGAAACAAGCAGATATCTATATTTACAAAAACAAAACAAAAGAAACAAAATAGCAGCAACTTTTACCTCACAATAAAAAAAAAAAAAAAAAAGATTCAGAGGCCTAAATGTAAGTACAAAAGTCATAAATCTAAAAAGATGCATAGGAGAAACTTTTTGTACCTTGGCCTAGGCAAATATTTCTTAAATAGGATATATCATTAAAAAAATAGGATCATTAAAAAAAAAAAAATAGAAAGCCAGCAGGTGGCATGGTGGTTAAGGCGCTGGAAACTCCCACATGGAGCTGACCATGGTTCAAGTCCTGGACCTGGTGGCTTGCTCTCTCACCTTCTCTCTCTCATTCTGTGTATCTCTCTAGTCAAATTAAAATGAATGAATGAATAAATGAATGAAATTTAAAAATAAATAATTATGTTTAAAAAATAATAACTTAGGGGCCAGGAGGGTATACAGTGGTAATAGCACTGGATTCCCACATGGATGAAGGCAGTTTGAGTCCCCCACCTGGTGGCTTGGAATTCATACCACCTGCTCATTTGCATCTGTGCACAAAATCCCAGGGGGAGAATGGAGGAGAATGGATTGTTGCTTGGGCAACTCCCCTAGTGGGTGATTTCTCAAATTCCCTCTCACCATCTCTCTCTCTTTCTCCCCTCTCCAGGGAGTACACATGTTCTACAACAAAAAAATTTTTAAAAATTAATTGGACCTCAACAATGTTTGAAATTTTACTCTTGAAAAGTCACGAGTGTAACAAAAATATCTGCAAATTTGTATGAGACAATTCCACAAGTAATGTATTCTCTCACAGAATGCCCGCTCAACAATGATGTCAAACAGGCATCAAAAATCTAATTCATATAAGTCTTTTTAATTGGTGAAAAGATGAAGTTTCATTTTGTTATTTTTAGATACTTTGGCTATCGGGCATGTGCACACACCAGAGAGACAGAGAAGAGACAGACATACAGAAAGTGAGAAATCACTCTCCCAGGGGGATCGCCATGCTGCAATCCCTTCTCTTCCATTCTCCTGTAGAGATTTTGGGCATGCATGCACACATGCCCTACATGAGTTTCAAGCCCCAAAGTCTGGGACTAAAACTGTTGTTGGCCATGTAGGAGTCCAGTGACATAACCTTTATGCCATCTGCTCGTCCCAAAGACAATGGTATAAGAAAAATAAGGGAAATCTGTTTCTAAATCTTGCAGTACTCTTTTTACTTGCATTATAAATATTATTGTGGTTTTCATATCCAGTTTTAGGCATTATAATTATGTAAGTACTTAATTAAAAACGTAAGGATAAAGTTCCATTTCTCTCATTCCTTTATGAAGGATTGAGTGCAGGGAAGTAAAGAGACTCAGAATGTTCTACTTACCTGACAGAAATAAATAAAAATGCTTCTGTTGGACATTGAAAAAAGGAGAACTGAGATAAGAAGGGATTATATAAAGACCACAAGAGGGAATTAGAACCGACAGGAATAGAGTCAGATAAATTCTGAGGATCAGAAGTGAGGCAAAATCTAGTAGTGGAGAGGATTATGGACCTACTAGGGAATCCTTCAAATCTTTAGAATGGAGAAAGAACAAATGACAAGGATGGGTAAATCAAGAGAGTCGAAGATGTTAATTTAACCCCTTTTTCTTAGGTTCTCCACTGTCTCTGTTGAACTTTCTCAGGCCTTGAACACACACACACCCCTACTAATTCATTAGGATATAAAATTTCTTTTTAACTCACCTTGTTTAATCATCAAAAGAAGTATGTCAACTGCATAGCAAGCTGGTGAAATCCCTCCTCTCCACTTGAGCCCCCTCTGAAATGCTGAAGCTGTCACCCAGAAGCTTCAGTCGGACCACACTTTCTTCCCAGGAATGGCAAGCAACAAGGATCTGAGAGCAGCACAAAAGCAGGGAGAGGCAGGGAAGGAGACTCTGGACTGCACTTTGCTCCTCTCTATCTAATTAGTAGCAATAAATACGACCTTGGATGATCATAAACCTGATTTAATCCAAATACTTACACACTCATGTAACACAAACACAGATTGAAAATCCTCTACAGAGTAGCTACCAATCTTCCTGTTTTCAATGCTTTTTTAATTATTATTTTATTTTATTTTATTTCTTTTGTGTGTGTGTGTGCTTTTTTTTTACATTTTATTTATTTATTTATCT
>NW_006206020.1:0-8684 GCF_000334495.1 Tupaia belangeri chinensis | reverse complement strand
ACGAACAATTATTTGCCAACAAATTGGATAAGCTAGAAGAAATGAACAAATTCCCAGGCATATACAACCTACTGAGACCCAATCAAAAATAGAAAATCTAAGCAGACCAAAAACTGATAGTTTCCCATCAAAGAAAAACCTCAAGAGTGGGAGAATCCAGCAGTGACCAGATACAAATATTTCTCAAACTTTGAAAGTATTTCTTCCACTTTAATTTTTTAACTAATTTTATGAGGCTAGCACTTCCCTGATACCTAAAGCCAGACAAGGATATTACACACACACCCCACCCCTACCTCTCTTGGCCAATATCCTGATGAACACAGATGGAAAAAAAAATCCTCAACAAAATGCTAGCACACTGAATTCAACACATTAAAAACATTCACCATGTTCACGTGAAATTTATCCCCAGAGTGCAAGGATATGGTTCAACTTATGCAAATCTACCAATGAGGTACATTAACAGAATAAAAGACAAAAGCATGACCTTAATAGGTACAGAAAAAGCATTTGACACAATTCAAGTTAAGAAGTCAATGAGAAAGCCAGCCTATGGCACGGTGGTTAGGGTGCTGGACTCTCACTTGGCCAACCATGGTTGAAGACATTTGAAGCCATGTGGCTTGAAAATCACAACAAATAGAAAAATGTTTTAATAAATTAGAAAATAAGATGTGGTTAAAAGTCAATGACTTGTAGAAGGAATATGCTGCAACACAATAATGGCCATAATAGCTAGCAAACTCACTGGTGAAAAGGCAAATGCTTTTTCTCCAAGATCAATAGCAAGGATGCCCAGTTTTACTATGTTCATTCAACTTGGTACAGGCGACTCTAGCCAGAGCAATTAGGCAAGGGGAAAATGGATTCATATTATAAAGAAGTTAGTCTTGACTGCAGATTGTATGAGCTTATAGATAGAAAACCCTAAAGATTCCACAAAAAATTATTTAGAACTAATAAATTTAGTAAAGTTGTAGGATGGAAAACATACAGAAATAGTGTTTCTGTACAATAAATATTCAAAAAATAAAAAGTGATCTCACAACAGCTACAAAAAATATAACTTTATAATAAAATTAATAAGGAGATGAACAACCCAACCTATATGCTAAAAGCTATAAAACATCAAAGGAAACTGAAGACACAAATGGAAAGATGTTTTACAGATTAAAAAACTCATTATTGTTAAGAAATGCTCATATTATCCAATATGGTTTACAGAGTCCATGTAATCTCTACTCAGAATTATCATGGTGATTTTTATAAAATAGAAAAATCCTAAAATTTATATGAACTGTGAAAGATTCTAAATTACCAAAGCAATCTTAAGTAACAAGAACAAAGTTGGAGCATCACACTACCTGGCTTTATACTAGACAAAGCTGAAGTAACCAAAACATCATGGTACTAGTTAAAGACACACACATAGGCTCAAGCAGAGCCCACTTCCATCTGCAGCCCTGTGCCCTGTCAGGGAAACTGAGGCGGGGCCATCCATTGGCCCCAGCTCCAGCCTCAACTCCCAAGCTCAGAGTCCCACCTCCTCCCCACCAGCCAGGGTAGCTCTCAGCTCTCAAGCAGAGCCTACTTCCATCTGTGGGGTCCTGCCCAGTCAGGAAAACTGAGGTGGAGCCATCCATTGGCCCCAACTCAAGCTCCAACTCGCAACCTCAGAGTTCCCCCTTCTCCCCACCAGCAAGGTAGGCTGGGTTGGTTTGTTTTTCTTTCTTTCTTTTGCTAATTCTTTACTTCTCCTTACCCCATAGGGCAGCTCTCAGGCAGAGCCTACTTTCATCTGCAGGCCTCTTCTTGCAGTGTGCGACTTTTTCTTTTTTCCTCTTTGATATTCTTTCTTTTTTCTTCCCTCTTATATTGTCATCTTCTCTTCATCCTCCACCCACCCAGAGCAACTAGGCAGGTCTATAATCATATTTTTTAAACATCCTAGCATTGTAAGGCTCCCAGGAATCCTCACTCTATTCTGAACCACATGCAAAAAAAGGAGAAACTGCTCTTCAGAAACATGAATAGAAAACTACTGTGGGGACCAAATTGATAAATACAGCAGAAGAGAGACTTTGGCACAGAAGTAATCCACAGAAGTAAAGTGAAGCAAACTAGTTCCCAGTGGTAGAAACATTCTCCCAAAAGCTATCCAGAAGTGAATACACCACCCAATGCTTGAAGTCACAGATGAGCCTCAAGTTTGAGAAAAAAAAATAAGAAATATGTCTTCATCAAAAGAACACAATAACTCTGCTCCATCTCTTGAAAAAAACAAGTTACCAAAATGTCAGAGAAAGAATTCAGAACATTCATAATGACAAAACTGAGTTGGAACAGAAAAGAGACAATGAACTCCAGGAGATGAGGAAGCCCTTTCATGACCTGAAAGAAATGGACACCATAAGAAAGAATCAAATGGAGTTATTAGAAATAAAGTGTAATACAGAAAATCAAAAACTCTCAAAGGTATTAAAAGCCAATTAAAGCATGCTGAAGATCACATCTCTAAATAGAAGACAAAACCTCTTACTAGAAAAAAACACCAAAAAGAGACAAGAACAACAACAAAAAAAGATAATAGAAGGTGTCAGCCGCCTGTACCTGTAAGATGTTGAAGGCTCTGAGAGGTTGCCATTGCTGCCATGCCAAAGAATAAAGGTAAAGAAGGTTAAAAATAGGTGCAGGGGTAAGAATAAGAATGAATCTGACAAAAGAGAGTTGGTGTTTAAAGAAGATTGACAAGAGCATGCTCAGGTAATCAAGATGTTGGGAAATGGATGATTAGAGGCAATGTGTTTTGATGGTGTGAAGAGGTTTTGTCATATTAGGAAAACTGAGAAAAACGGTTTGGATAAACACTTCAGACATTATATTGGTTGGTCTGTAAGAATATCAAAATAACAATGCAAATGTAAATTTTTTTCAGGAGAAAGCCTCAAAAATACACAAATACATGAAAACTAAATAACCTACTCCTGAATGACTTTTCAACTACTGAAGAAATAAAAAACTGAAATCAAAAGATTCATGGAAGCCAATAATAATGATTACATAAATTTTCATAATCTTTGGGACACTGCAAAAGCAGTCATAAGAAGGAAGTTCATAGCAATTAGTATACATAAGAAGATGGAAAGAAGGCAAATGGACAACCTAACATCATGCCTCAGAGAATTGGAAAAACAAAAAAATCCAAAAATCTCCAGAAAAAAAGAAATAATAAATATTCAAGTAGAAATAAATAGAAAATAAATGAACTATATAGAAATTAAATGAACGTAAAAGCTGGCTTTTTGAAAAGATAAACAAAATCGACACACTACTAACTAGACTAATTAAGAAGAGACAAAGGAGCCAGGTAAATCAAATTTGCAATGAAGTAGGCAATATAACAACAGACATAATAGAAATACAAAACATCACTAGATACTATGAACAACTTATACCAACAAACAAAACCTGGATGAGATGGACAAATTCCTGGATACACATAATCTATCAAGATTGAGTCAAGAGGACATAGAAAGTCTGAATAGGCCCATAACAAGCCATGAGATTTAATCAGTAATAACCTCCCAACAAAGAAAAGTCCTGGTCCTGATGACTTTGCCTCTGAATTCTACAAAACTTTTAAAGAGAAGTTAACCCCCACTCTATTCAAGTTCTTTCTAAAGATCCAAAAAGATGGAACTCTCCCAAATTGATTCTATGAAGCCTCCATCACCCTTATCTTTAAAACAGATGATGATATAAGAAGGAAAGAAAACTATAGACCAATATCTCTGATGACTAGAGACGCAAAAGTTCTCAACAAGATACTAGCAAATCATATCCAATAATACAGAAAAAAGGATTATACCTCACAACAAGGTAGGTTTTATTCCAGGGACGCAAGGATAGTTCAACATATGCCAAACCATAAATGTAATACATCATATTAATAAATATATAAACCATATGATCATATCAATTGATGTGGAAAAAGCATTTGATAAGATACAACATCCCTTCATGATCACTCTCTCAGCAATATCGACATACAAGGGTCATTCCTCAGCACAATAAAAGCTATCCATGAAAAACCCATAGCTAACATCATCCTAAATGGGGAAAAGCTTTTCCGCTAAAAACTGTTACAAGGATGCCCACCCACTTTCTACACTCCTTTTCAATATAGTACTGGAAGTCCTCACCAATGGAATCAGAAAAGAGGATAAAATAAAAGGCATTCAAAGAAGAAAGAAGTAAAATTATCTCTATTTGCAGATGACATGATTGTATACATAGAAGGCCCAATATCAATCCAGTGGGAAAAAGAAAACCTCTTTAGCAAATGGTGCTGGAAAAACTGGGTATCCACCTGCAGAAAGATGAATCTAAACCCCTACCTCTCACCACTAACAAAAATCAACTCAAGGTAAAACAAAGATCTAAACCTAAGACCTCAAACTATAGAACCACTGTTGGAAAACACTGGAGAAACTCTGGGAGACATTGGGGTAGGAGAAGAATTCTTAAATAAGACACCCAAAGCACAGTCAATAATCCTAAAAATATGTGGGATTACATCAGATTAAAAAGTTTCTGCATGGCAAATGACACAGTAATTAATGTGAATCAATGCTCCTTGGAATGGGAGAATACTTTTGTAAACTGTGCTTCTTATAAGGGGCTGATAACCAGAATACATAGGGAATTCAAGTGACTTACCCAGAAAAAGATGATCAACCCAATTAAAAGATAGGAAAATAGAAATGAACAAAACAACTTTCTAAGGAAGACACATGAATAGCCAGAAGGATATGAAAAAAATTCTCAACATCCCTCATCATAAGGGAGATGTAGCTCAAAACCACAATGAGACACCACCAAAGTCCAGACAGAATGACTAAGATTAAAAATAATAAGTGCTGGCAGGGATGTGGTAAAAGGGGAACTTTCCTACTCTGCTGTTGGGAATGTAAATTGGTTTAGTCACTGTGAAGAACAATATGGAGTTTCCTCAGAGATCCACAAATAGAACTACCATATGATCAAGCAATCCCACTCCTTGGTGTTTACCCAAAGTACAGAAGAATGCTTAGTTGGAAAAGTACTTGCACTTCTATATTTATTACAGCATTATTCACAGTTGCTAAGACATGGAACCATTCCAAATATCCACAAACAGGAATAGATTTTAAAAAGTGTGGCACATATATTCTATGGAATACTACTCAGCCATTAAAAAATCCGAGATCCTGGCTTTTGACAGACAGTGGATGAATATGGAATATTTACTGCTGAGTGAAGCAAGTCATGCTATAAAAAAAAAAAGACATCGTATGTCTCTATACCGACTGTCCACACTCTGACTGAAACTGAATGACTAGAGTATATAGAAACATAGAAAATGGTTATAGATATCAGATAGAGTGTGGGAAGAGGGGGAGAAGAAGGAGAGTCTGAGGAAAGACATTAAGGAGAAAAATAAAGAGGCAAGACATTTATGCGGGACCAAGAAATGGGTTATTATCTGTTGAAGATAACATGTATAGTATTCCTAACTGGACTTTGAGAAATGTATTCATGCTGGAATATTCACTTTACAAGCTAAGTTACATATGTGAATAACTGTATAAAAATTAAAATTGAAAAAACTCATGTCAGGTGCATATGCATGCATGTCCAAGATCCCAAGAAGAGAATGGAGGAGAAGAGATTGCGACATGGCCATTCCCCTGGGGGATGATTTCTTGCTATCTGTTTCTGTCTCTGGAGAGTGCAGGTGCCTCACATAAAAAATATCTCTAAATAAATACACTTTTAAAAAAGACACACATATACACATAGACCAATAGAAGAAAGCACCCAGAAATCCATGCATTTATGGTCAATTAACTTTCAACAAAGGTGCCAAAAACACACAACAGGAAAAGGATAATCTCTTCATTACAGTTTTGGGACTACTGGATATCTAAATACAGACGAATAAAATTAGACTTTAATCTCTCACAATACATTAAAAACCTTAAGACCTGAAATGGAAAACAGATTAAAAAGGAAAAAACTCTAAGACATTTGGCAATAATTTTATTGATAGGACCTCAAAATCACGGAAGACATAAGGAAAATTAGAAATACATCAAACTAAAAAGCTTCTGCACAGCCAAGGAAATAATCAGTGAAGAGACAACCTACAGAATGAGAGAAAATATTTTCAAAGCATACATCTGATAAATGGTTGCTGTCCAAAATATTGATATATATAGAACTCCACTCAGTAGCAATAAAACAAATTTTTAAAAATGGGATACAAATTTGAATAGATGCTTTCCCAAGGAAGACATATGAATGGCAAACAAGTGTATGAAAAGGTACTCATCATCACTAATTATCAGGAGAATGCAAGTTAAAACCATAGGAGATATCACTACACACCTATTATCAACAGAATGGTTGTTACCAAAAAGAGGAAACAGTGTTGGAGAGGCTGAGAAAAATGTGGAGCCCTTGCACTCTGTTGGTGGAAATGTGAATTTATACAACCATTATGAAAAACAGTATGCAGGTTCCTCAAAAAATTAGAACTATTTGATCCAGCAACCTTTCTACCAGGTTGTATGTGTGTGTAATATACATACATGTAAATATAATATATATGTATATATGTATAATATTACATAATAAAAGTAAAAACTCTTGCCAATTGAAAAACTGTTTAATGTAGTAATTACAAGTTTAAACAGTCACTCAAGAGGGCCTACATTTAGAATGTCTTCATTTCAAACATTGGTGGAATTTTGAGCTCACAAAACTCCACTGATGTCTAAACCAGGTCTTCTCATAATTATGATTTTCCTGATAAGATTCTGGGTTTCACATTCTGCAAAAGGCTCACAGGCAGAGTATCAAACGCAAGAGCAGGAATTTTCAGGGCTAGTAGGTGGCATAGTGGTTTGGGATGCTGAACTCCCAAGTGGTTGATGGTGGTTCAAGTCCTGGACCTGGCAGCTTGAAACTCATGCCAGCCACATGTGCATATATGCCCATAATCCCAAGAGCGAATGGAAGATTAAGGGACTGTGGTGTGGCCATCACTACTGGAGGGGGGATTTCTCACTTTTTGTTTCTCTGTTTCTGTCTCTGGTGAGTGCATACCCCTATAGCAAAAAGACTCTCAAAAAAAAAATGTGTGTGTATAAATTTGCAGTGTTTGGACTACATACATATTTCCATTTATGCTTTGAAGAAATCAACCTTATTTTAAAAAGCTTTCAAGAGATGTCTGGAAAGGATGTGTGTATGTACATTTGGGAAGAGAAGTTTATGCCTTGTTTTCGAAAGAGAACAATGATAAAATGTAATGACTTCTATATTCTCTCTAAATAAATCTTGAAACCCGGTGACTCTCAGCTCTCCAGGTTAGTCTCACAGATGTTCAGCTTTCTAACACTTTTGTATTACATTTCACCCCATCTCTGGGTAATCTAACTTTTCACTGCTTAGATTTTTACAGTATTATTTTTCTTTTGATGGAGAAGGGAAATGGGTGCTGAGAAGGGACCCAGGAGAATTTGAACATAGTTTTCAGGACTCCAAAATAGCTCTGTGTATAGTTGCTCTTCAGCTTACTCCCATATCCCTGGTGCACAGGTCTGACATCACCTGGAATGTGTTTGGGCATCTCTTAGACTGCATGGCTCTGTTTTGCTCCTAGACATTTTTTAATGACCTTTGGTTTTAAGCAAATCATGGGAATATAATGAAGAGAAATATTGTCATGTTTTTCTTCAACATATGCTACCAAAAATGCACCTTTTACAAATCAAGCTCCTGAAGATTCAACAAATCCAGAGTAGATGTAGACAGGAAAACATGGTATCCTTTTCTCAGCATGCAATGATAACAGGTTGCCGCAAGAGGGCGGAGATGTAATCCAAAATCCAAAGTCCACTGGAGTGCCACATGGAGTCTGGTTTCTGGTTTGAGCTGCCAGCAAGGTGTTGAATTACCCATTAGCTAGTGAATAGCCCTGGATCCCATTCCAGATTAAATAGCACCTTCTGAGAGGCCATCTTATTTTCTAAATGTAAAAAAATAATGGTTTAAATATGTGGAATAGCTAACATTAATTCATGCAAATATAATTTAGTAAAGTTTGTTAGAAACTAGTTGAATTATTCTAACTGTAAATGCTTACCTTTATAGCTGAAAACAGCCACAGCACAAATTATAGGAATATTATAGGAGTTTATTTACATGAATATAGAAAATAATGACCCAATTCTGTGGCATAATCTGAAAGAGATCTGGACATGATGCTTTTCTGCTTTGCAGAAGGTCTAGAAGATACCCTATATCTATGACATCTTAATCAGGTCACATGAACTGGAAGTGGCTAGTTCATGGTGGGATTTTTGTTGCTGTTGTTTTGGCCACAGGGATGTTCTCACTAGGGAGAGACACATGCCTGGCACGATTTTTGAGTTACCAGGTCTGGAACTTGAACCATAGTCAGCCATGTGAAAGTCCAGAGCCTTAACTGCTATATCACCTGCTGGCCCCAGTTCACGGTGGTTTTGAGAATAAATGAATACTGGAGGCTAGAGGTTAACCTTAGCAAAGAGTCCGTGCCAGTCATATTTTCAGAGGTTTAGCAATCAGGCACATGCCAGGACATCTCAACTGTG
>NW_006206019.1:2581-5306 GCF_000334495.1 Tupaia belangeri chinensis | reverse complement strand
AAGAAGACACATTCATTACCTCATAGACCACTGCCAAGGGTGCCAGGTTATAAAACCGAGCCTAGGGCGACCACTCCACACAGGTATTCAGTACCGGGGGAGGGGTTCAGGATGAGGCTGGGAAATGGACTTCACAGAGGTTAAGACCGAGAAAATATAAATATCTTCTGGTTATGGTTGATCCATTCTTGGGGTAGGTGGAGGCTTTCCCCATGAAACGAGAAATGGTCCAAATAGTCGCTAAGACCCTATTAGAGGAAATCATACCCTGGTATGGGGTTCCTGAAACACTCAGCTAGGACAATGGTCTGACTTTCATCAGTAAAGTCCTACAGGGACTAGCGCAGGCTGTGGGAACTGATTGGAAGTTACATTGTGAATACAACCCACAGAGTTCTGGGCAGGTAGAAAGAATGAATAGAACATTAAAGGAGACCTTGTCTAAATTAGCCCTTGAGACTGGCGGAGACTGGGTGACCCTCCTACCTTTTGCCATGTTCCAAGTTCATAACTCCCCTTATGTCCATGGACTGACCCCATTTGAAATCATGTATGGGGCACCACCTGCTATATGCATTCATAACCTACCAACATTGACACCTGAAGGAACTACAAATTTTAGAACTAGCCTAAAGGCCCTTTGGCAAGTACAAGAAACAATTTGGCCCTTAGTGTGAGCACTCCATGAGGCTAAGGACCCTACAGGTCCTTACAGAAACATGGTATAGTTCCAGGAGATTGGGTCTGGATAAAAAGACACAGGACACTCACTTTGGAACCAAGATGGAAAGGACCTTATAACGACTCTTTTGGTTACCCCTACTGCTTTAAAGGTGGACAGAATCAAACCGTGGATTCACCATTGACACGTGCTTCTGGCCTCACCGCCTGAAGACGTGCAAGCTGGAAAGGAGTGGACCATGCAACACCAACCGCATGATCCTCTGAAACTCTGGATATCCAGATCTTCAGATCAACATGCACCTCCTTCTCAACAGGAAAATGATAAAGATGCTGGCCTTAATCCTGTTCATTAATTGGAGCACCACGATGAGTCTACATCAGCCCTCTAAACAGACCTGGATGCTCACAGATGGGAGACTGGTAACATTCTAAATTACTCCTCTTACACTGGATCACTAGGGACCTGGTGGTCAGACCTTTATTTTGACATAAGAGATCTTTTTGAAAAAAATACTGGGAACAGCAGTTAGCGTAATGGCTATTTTGCTGGACTCCCACGTAGTGGACGGCAGTTTGTGTCCCAGACCCGGTGGCTTAAAACTCACACCGGGTGTGTGTGCGTGCATGCCCAAGATCCCAAGAGGAGAATGGAGAAGGGACTGTGGCATGACCATCCCCCCGGGGGGTGATTTCTCACTTTCTGTCTCTCTGTCTCTCTCTGTCTGGCTGGTGAGTGCATGCACCCTATAGCAAAAAACTCTCAAAAAAAAAAAACTCGTACTAAAAAGCCTTCATATCATATCTTAATTAAAAGAACATTGGGACCAGCAGTTAGCATAATGGCTATGTCTCTGGACCCCCATGTAGTCAATCGCGGTTTGAGTCCCAGAACAGGTGGCTTAAACTCACACTGGGCAAGTGCTTTATGTGAAAAAAAATGATTAACCCAATTAAAAGATGGGAAAATGAGCTGAACAGAAGTCTCTCTGAGGAAGACATACGAACAGCCAAAAAGCATATGAGGAAATGCTCAACATCCCTCATCATAAGGGAGATGCAGATAAAAACCACAATGAGATACCACCTAACCCCTGTCAGAATGGCAAAGATTAAGAATATAAAAAGTGATAAGTGTTGGCGGGGATGTGGTGAAAAGGGAACCCTCCTACACTGTTGGTGGGAATGTAAACTAGTTCAACCACTGTGGAGAACAATATGGAGGTTCCTCAAAGATCTACAAATAGAACTACCATTTGATCCAGCAATCCCACTTCTGGGTATTTACCCAAAAGACAGGAGAACGCTCAGTCAGAAAAGTGCTTGCACATCCATGTTTATTGCAGCATTATTCACAATTGCCAAGACATGGAACCAACCTAAATGTCCACAAACTGATGAATGGATTGGAAAAGTGTGGTATATATACTCTATGGAATACTACTCAGCCATAAAAAATAACAAGACCCTGGAATTTGATAGAAAATGGTCAGATATGGAGGATCTATTGCTGAGTGAAGTAAGCCAGGCTATGAAAGAAAGATATTGTATGTATCCACTCAATATATACCGACTATCCGCACTCTATAATAGAGAGCAAAAATTCGGAGGACATAAACACAGTGAAGGTACTTAATGAGAATAGGACAGTGTGGAATGGGGTAAGTGAAGAGAAGAGGATAGAGAAAGATAGCAAGTGAACAATAGAGAGACAGGACGTTAGTGAGAAACAGATAGGGGTTATTAACTGTTGATGATGACATGTATAGTATTCTCAACTGGATTGGTCTGAGAAGTATTTCATGATGGGCAAAGTATTTTTACAAGCAAAACGAGAAATAGCAATTGACTGTTTTATAAAAATAATTAGAATAATAAAAATAATGATTGGGGAAAACAGAAAAGATATGGAATGTTGAAGTGGGGAGATTAATGTCTCTGTACTGACTGACATGCATGGCATTCCCTTTTGAAAAAACAATGTAATACAATGTAAAGTTATATGTAATCCAATGTAATATAAAGAAGATTATGATGATAAAAA
>NW_006206019.1:1260-2139 GCF_000334495.1 Tupaia belangeri chinensis | reverse complement strand
AAGCCATTTTAAATCTGAGGTGTCTCCTGGCATGCTCATAGACCAAGGCAACTAAAGCTATGACCTCATTTCTACAAGCCCCCCAAAACACTCAGACAAATAGAGGAAAGATTTGGTCACAGACTGACCAGAATCCACCACCAAGGCACAAGGAATATGAGAAAACAAGAAAATATCACTCCTTTAAGTGAAAAGAACAGTCCTTCATCACCCAGTAACAGTACAGTGGAACTCAGTGGAAATGTCCCATAGTGAATTCAGATGATCATAGTGACAAAAACTAAACAAGACTCAAGAAAAGAGAGACAATGAACTCCAGAAGATGCATGAGAACAGCAAGTTCTAGGAGGTGAGGAAGACTTTGCACAACCTGAAAGAGGACATACACACTATTAAAAAAAAATCAAGTAGAGCTGTAAGAGATGAAGGCTACAATACAGAAAATCAAAACCTCCATCCAAAGTATTAAAAGCAGATTAGTCCATGCAGAAGATCAAATCTTAAATATGGAAGACAAAAACCTCTGACCTAGGAAAAACAACCAAAAAACTGAGAAAATAACCCCCCAAAATGAGAATACTATATGAGAAATACTAGATACAATTAAGCACCCAAACATCTGGATTATTGGTATCCCAGAAGGTGAAGAAAATAATAAGGGCTGATAATCTATTTCTTGAAAACCTGGAAGTAAACTTCCCAAATCTGGAGAGGCATTCAAATATCTAGCCCCAAGAAATACAAAGGACCCCCTTATAGAATCAACACAAAAAACAATCTTCTCCAAGGCACATCATAGCCAGACTGGCAAAATCCACAGACAAAGACAAGATACTCAAATAGGCAAGAGAGAAACATTAGGTTTCTTATAAAGGTTAT
>NW_006206019.1:0-269 GCF_000334495.1 Tupaia belangeri chinensis | reverse complement strand
AGATGGGATATCACAAAATACTTGGTAGACAGGGCTGAATTGAGAAAGTTTATGTGTGTTCTGTGTGCTAGATGTTTGCTTTTCAATAGTTTGAGTAGTTGGCACATAAAGATTTTTTCAAAAATATTTAAAACTGTACCATTTCTGTTGTTACGGAGTCACAAACAAAACTATAACAAATATTTCAAATATTATTTTTTAAATTCAGGTTTTTGAAATTTTGAAAGTTTTCTTTATTAACAGCCAAGAACTATGGAGTATGAGCAAAA
>NW_006206018.1:0-517 GCF_000334495.1 Tupaia belangeri chinensis | reverse complement strand
AGGATTTTGGCCATGCATGCACAGCCACCTGGCATGATTTTCAAGCCTCTAGGCCTGGGGCTCAAACCGTGGTTGGCCACGTGGGAGTCCAGTGTATAATTACCATGCCATCTGCTGACCCTATTTTTTAAAAAAAATTTTTTCCATAAAGTGGGTGTGCTTAATGGAGAGAGACAGACAGAGAAAAAGAGAAAATGAGAAATCCTCCCCACCCCACCCCCGCCCCAGGTAGGATGGCCACGCTACAATCCCCTCTCCTCCATTCTCCTTTCGAGATTTTGGGCATGCACATATGCCTGGGGTGTTTTTCAAGCTGCTGGGTCTGGGACTTGAACCAAGGAGTCGGTCATGTCAGACCCAGCAGCTTACCCACCATGCCCCCTGCTGCCCTTGTTTTAACGTGGCAACTAGAGAATATAAAATGACAGAGTTGGCTTGCCTTACCTTTCCACTAGAGCAAGCTGCTCTCGGCGTGTGTGTGTGTGTCAGTACAACAGGGTAGAATGTGAAAAGTGTG
>NW_006206017.1:0-645 GCF_000334495.1 Tupaia belangeri chinensis | reverse complement strand
GCTGTCTGTCTCTTGAAGAAGGGCTTCTCCACATTTTTTATTTCATAGGTCAAAAACACATCCTGGTTGATAGCAACTTTATCAACTTTTACGTCAAAGCCAAACTGGATTTAGTGAGATCAATAATGGGCTGTCTGTATGCCAAGTGTATCCCTTGTATAACTGACTGTGTAATGGCTGACACTTGAGAGAAATGCTTTTTTGAAGTCCTTGCCCCTTTGGCAGAAAATTATGCTCTTGAGCTACAGCTTGTTTAAGCAGGCCTGGTAGAGTGTATACTAGAGATTGTTCAGCAGAAGGTGGATAGTGACAAAGAGTATGAAATTGCTGAGCTCAAAACTGGTTCATATTTAATGGTTTTATTACTGCTTGGAGATGAATTCATGCAGAAGTTATTTGAAGGAGGAAAAGACAATTGTTTCAAAGGGTACTTCCCTGGATTCCATAAAATCAACACCAGCTACAGCTTGCTGGAGCACTGGCCATTGGCAACTTTGCCAGAAGTGATGGAAATTGTATTCATATCATCAACAACAGAATTGTAGAAAAGCTTATAGATTTGCTGGACAGACACGTGGAGGATGGCAACGTGACCATCCAGCACGCAGCACTCCATGCCCTCAGGAACCTGGCCATCTCAATTGT
>NW_006206016.1:0-1158 GCF_000334495.1 Tupaia belangeri chinensis | reverse complement strand
CCCAGAAAACTGTTTTAAAACATTTAAATCTTGAATGTAATTTGATTGCTCCTGTATAGCTGTTGTTTGAAGAATTGGTATTATAATTACATGATAGATGAAATGTTCTTTTTGATTCATTTATATACATTTGCAAGCATAGTTTATAAATCTTTTTTTTTCTTTTTGAGAGGCTGGTAATAGTTTTTGCCTTTGTACATTATGTGGTTTTCTGTTGGACATACTTACTTTTATTGTTATGTAGTAGGAAAGCAGCCTCAGAGATTGTAGAAATTTATAAGTATGTCTGCATTTCAATTACTTTGTTCTTTTTTTTTTAAGAAAAATAGGTGGTGTGTCTAATATTTACTCAAGTATCTATTTACTTTTGGTAATACTTAGGCAATATTATTGGGCTGTCAAAAAGTCATGACACATTTTTCCATAGAAAAGAAAAAATACTAAAAATACATCGTGACTCTTATAAACCAATATCTTCTCAAAGAATTACAGTGGGGATCAGCAGATGTCATGGCAGTTAAGGTTCCAGTGTGGGAAGGTGATAGAAGGAGAGTCTGAAGAAAGACATTAAGGAACAAGAGAGGCAAAACATTTATGGGACATAGAAATTTATTATTATCTGTTGATGATAATATGTAGGGCATCTCTAACTGGACTGGTGAGAAATGTATTCATGTCGAAAAATTCACTTTATAAGTGAAGTGATGTATAGTAATTGAATGTATAAAATAAATTAAAATAATGCAAAAAAAGTCCTAGGCTGCCAGTTTGAGTTTTGCAGTTTGAGTCTCAGACACAATAACTTGCTTTCTCACTTTCCCTTCCTAAATCTCTCTGGTGAGTGTACATGAATTATAGCAAATTTTAATAATAATAATGATGGAATTACATTAACAGTTCTTAGAAAAAAGAATTAGTGTGATAATTAATCACTTCTTTTTCTTGTATTACCTCTTTCTATTTCAAAAGTCAGCAGATACTCCAGACTTTTGTCTCAGGAATAGGTTTGGCACTCACATGAATATGTGTAAAGTTACATGTGCTTCAATGTAATATAAACAAGATTATAACAATAATAAATAAAATTAATAATAATAACAACAAATTGAATAAGTAAGTAATTTTTAAATGACTATTTAATGATTTTTAAATGCTTCA
>NW_006206015.1:3649-5478 GCF_000334495.1 Tupaia belangeri chinensis | reverse complement strand
TTAGTCTTCATACTGACCACAGAACACTTAAAACCAGATTATTTTATTATTATTATTTACTAAGGACTCACTGGACATTTTAAAGTGAGAAGAAAGCAAACACTGGGCTCTAGTTTGGAAATTTATCCGTCACTATTTTTCCAATTTATAGTTTCTTTCATTCAGTGTGTTTTCCTTTTGGAATGTTTAGTGGTTGTGACTACTCAAAATAATGGGGTTTTTTGTTTGTTCGTTTGTGTTTTTTTCGGTTTTACTGTAGGGCACATGCACTCACCAAAGAGAGCAAGATAGTGAGAGGGAAAGTGAGAAATCCCCTCCCAGGGGAGAATGCTATGTCACAATCCCTTCTCTTTTATTCTTCTCCTGGTACTTTATACACACACACATACACATGTGCCCAGCATAATTTTTAAGCTATCCTGTCCAGGACTTGAACCACAGTCAAGTATGTGGGAACCCAGCATCTTAACCATCATACCACCTGCTAGCCCCAATAGCATCAATTTTTAAAGTTACTTTTGTTCTTTTACTTTCTCACTCTCTTCTGTTTTGTTGGCAATTTTCTTAGTACTACTTTCCAATTAGCCTATTCTCTGATTACTTTGTTCATCCCTGCTCCTGGTATTATTTCCTCTGCATATAATATAAAAATTTTATTTCAGTTAGTGTGTCTTATTTTCATGAATTTTTATTTTTATGTATCATATTAATTTCTTCTTAATTTACATTGGCTTTTTCTGTATGTGCTTAATGGAGAGAGACAGAGAAAGAGAATGAGAAATCAGTCCTTGGGGGTGATGGCTACACTGCAGTCTTTGCTCTGCCATTCTCATCTTGAGGTTTTGGGCATCTACACACACGCACCCAGCATGATTTTACACACACACCCAGCATGATTTTCAAGCCACTGGGTCTGGGACTCCAACCTGAGCTACCTATGTAGGTTCCAGTGCTTTCACTTTTAAGTCACCTGCTGGCCTGCCTTGTTTTGTTTGTTTGTTTGTTTGTTTATTTCACCGTATTTCATTCTATTTGTATAATATTATTTTCTCTATTTATTTTTTATTTATATGAAAACTAGCAAAATTATTTTATTTTCATTGCAGCAATTTGGTATAAAAATTTCCATGGTCTTCAATTGAACTGCTTGTCTCTTTTCTTTAGAATGTCCTTTTTTTAATTAAAATAAATCCTGAACCACTCTATGTGCTTGACCTTCTGTTTAACACTTAGATATGGCTTTTTGGAAAGGCCACAAGCCACCAACTCCATGAAGTGACAAATTGGTTCTTGTTTTGGAAATACATGTTCATGAAATTCTGAACGATCATCACCAAAACCTGCTTCATTGGTAATTGGGAACTCCCACAGCTTCCCTTCTTTTGTTCACTGGATCATCTCTTCAAACCCATTCAGAATAAGCTGTTCATTGACTCTGGCAACCTCCTTAGCAAATTCCACATCCCAAAGTGAAGGTGATGTCTCTGGTTCAGGTGCTTCTTCAGTAACTGCCTTAGTGTCAAAAATATTAAGTCTCTTCCCCTTGAATGTATTTGTCCTAAGATGTTTTCTAAGATCAGCTGTCCTCTCCTCTCCTTTCCTGTCCAATCCTTCATCAAACTGAATCTGATGCTCTGGTCTTGTACTAACTCTAGCTGTAGCAAATCTGGCAACTTTCATATCTGATTTTATGTTCCTGACATTAATTTTAGATCTCTTTCCATCTATCTATGACCTCACATCTTTCTCAAGCTGCTGGAGCTGCCTGAGAAGCTCTGACTTGGTCCTCTGCTTGTTGAAAGGGAGGGATTCTGCAACAGCAGATGGAG
>NW_006206015.1:1288-3537 GCF_000334495.1 Tupaia belangeri chinensis | reverse complement strand
TGTTGTTTGTACATTTACAGTACTTAATTCAAATTTCATGCTCTTAATAATATCTAACAAGTCTTTTTTTTTGTTTTTTTTTCTCTTTGACATTGTTTTGGCTCTCTGTTCTAACTGATGAGATTTCCAAAAAGATTTCAGACTGCTCATCTTTCTTGCTATAGATAACACTGTTGGTACCAAAATACCTTTGTATATTATGCTTTGTCCTGACTGTTATTCACAGAGCAGCCAGTAGCACAACCATAGCTACCATTGCCACCAGGCTTCCAGAAAGTAAAGGGTGGTGGGAAAATGGGCAAAGAGGTAGGAATGCTGAGACTGTAGAACATTGCCAAGAAACACCCTGAATTAAAAATGTCCTTTATTTCTTTAAGGAATTTAAATATGCTTGGCGTAAGTTCATATTGAGATTTCCCTGCTAGTGCTATTTTTTTCTAAGTAAACTTATCTACCAAGTGGTGATTATTGGACTTTTCTTTGTACTTAGTGGCAATTATTGGACTTTCCTTTGTACTTTTAATTTTCTTCAAAAAATTTTAATTTACCAAAGTAAATTTAAGAATTTTTCTCCCCCTTTAGTTTTTTGTCTTTCTCTATCAGCCTCAGAAATTCCATCCCAAGACTTGGTATCATATTTAAAATTGTAAATTATATCCATAGTTACTCAAGACCTGGATTCCTCATTTCAAGGTCCAAGGTGTTACTTTTCAAATCAGTAGTATTACTCTGCATTTCTCTCCAGCCCCATATTGATGTCAGGAACCCTGACTCCTCTTCTACACTTATCTATATCCTTGTAAAATATTCTATATAGTCTCAAAGCCAACAATTAGATTTCTTTTTGGGAAACTGAGACAACTAGAGTTTCAGATACCAAATAAGGAAATGAGAAGAAAAAAATTCAGTACTTAACAGTTTTCTTCGGTTTATCTTGAACTGTATGAGTACCTATTTTTCTTTTGGATTAGAGAGACTTTTTTGCTATAGGGCATGAGCACTTGCAGAGAGACAGAAAGAGACAGAGAGACAGAAAGCAACAACCACCCCCCCACCGGGGAATAGCCATGCTGCAATCCTTTCTCTTCCATTTTCCTCTTGAGATTATGAGCACACATGCACATGTGAATGGTGTGAGTTTTAAACCACCAAGTCTGGGACTTGAACCATGGTTGACTACATGGGAGTCCAGTAATGTAACCATTACCCCATTTGCTAGTGCCAGGATCTATTTTTCTTAAGAGATTAGTGGAAAAGTACCAGATATTCCTGACTCCAACATCTTTTGAAAGCCCTTTCTCCCACATTAGGTCTTTTAATCCCCATAATCTCCAGCAAAATTGTCAATTCCTTATAACAATATCTCTGATCTCTCAAATATTTCAATGTCATCATCAGCTGTATGTGGCAAGGAAATCTGCCCATAAGAAGCATTTTTTTCTGAAAGCCACTCCTAATTGGAAGGGATCTGTCACTTGTAGCTTTTCCTAGGTTCACTGTAAGGAAGTACCACCAATTACATGGCTTTAAAAACAGAAACCTTTTATTCCACAGTTCTGGAGAGTACAAGTGTGAAGTTGAGGCTTCAGCATGGCTGGGCATCCTCTGGGACTGCATAGACTCTGTCCTTTTCTCTTGTCAGCTTCTGGTTTTGGTATTGAATCTTTAGCTGTTTTTGGTTTGCAACTATCTCACTCCAATTTCTGGTTGATCACAAAGCATTTTTCCATTTTTATAAGGACACTTATCATGTTGGGTTCCATATCACCAAAATGACCTCATGTTAATTAGGTCTGGAATGACTGTATTTCCACAGTTCCAGTTACCAGTAGTAGATCTTTAACATATGTTCAGGGGTCAGGGAGGGACATGACTGCATCCTCACCCTAAGTCAGAAGCAGCAAAGGAGTGAGGGAGGCCATAAGGATATGTGAAATTCACAAGACATAGAACTGCCTTGGTCATACTCTCATTTGTGCGTGTGGTGGGTACACCTTGCAATGACTGAGTCTGACACCATAAGAACCCTGATGTTTGGAAAAATTTTATTGTTTTATTCAAACTAAGTACTTCCATCACAACCTGTATTCAGTATAAAGATTATAGAAGTGCTATACACTCATTTTTTAAACAAAATTTTTTAAATCCATTGCATATTTTATACTTAAAGTACATCTCTATTGAGATTAGACATGTTTTAGATGATCAAGTTAGTAAAATGTTTTTCTTAAAATTGATTGGCTATGGGT
>NW_006206015.1:0-828 GCF_000334495.1 Tupaia belangeri chinensis | reverse complement strand
TGCCAGTGACAGTTCTCTGTAGGAAGGGACACACCACCAGTGGGTGGTGTGGCAGGAGAAGCTTGGCCATGGCACTTCTGGAGGGCCATGATTTGAGTACCTGATGAAGGGACATTCAGTGACCATTGCTGTTTCCATGGCTCTGGAAGTGGACATGGGCTACTTGGGCTTCATCTTCAGTCCCACATGGAGATCTTTGCTCCCTAGGCAGTGCCATGGCACCACATTTCCCCAGTCACCCATGCCACCCCACTTGATGAAGCATCAATGACACCTACCTGCACAATGGCCAGCATTTTTGAGGTTCAGGCACCACTGCTACAGCTTCCCTGCATGCTCACATTCAGATCTCTCAGCAAACATCAAGGTCACATTCACTCCCTATGCAGCTGGAACAGAGAGAAGCAAGAGATGCCTGAGCCCCTGAGAAGATAGAGCAGCTGCTTTCTGGCCACAGGCATTCCAGAAACCACAGTCACCACAGATACCTTGGACACTACAGCCCACCCCACAACTCATGCCACCACAGCCCTCCCTGACATGAGCCAACGGGACTGCAAACTTCTGTCCATCCATTTCCCAGAAACACGGTCTTCATGGTGCAAAAATGGACTGTGATACCACCTGACTTCCTGCACCATGGTGTAGCCACTAAATGAAAAGAAAAGTTCAGGTGGAGACAGCCCAAAGGAAAATTAGAAACCACCTCATTTTTGTGCAGAATTGTAGGAGCAATCACATTGGCTGCTAAAAACAATCCATACTACAAGACAGTGGACAAAGCTGGCTGAGATGACTCTGCCACTGTCTCTCTGAATTATCATTTCA
>NW_006206014.1:0-1091 GCF_000334495.1 Tupaia belangeri chinensis | reverse complement strand
TACAAAGCACATTTCTATAATCTCCTTATGAACACTGAGCACTCAGGGTCAGCTCCTTGATGCTGACATTAACTTCACTTCATAAACTCAGCATCACAATATGCATGTGGTCCTCACTGTATAGGTCTTGGTTGTAAAAGGGCTGAGGTCCCAATAGTTTCACTTATTCTGAGCCTTCCAAAGACTGAATATGGGAATAATGCTGATGGAGTGGACAACAAACTATATTAATTTATCTCTTGTGTCTGAAAAAATGGAGAAACATTAAAAATAATGTGCTGAGAAAAAAACAGCAGGTGGTTTGAGAGTACAGAGAGAAAGTTGAGGCCAAGCTAAGATATACCTACAATGATGCACTGTCTCTTTTGGAAAAGTTCTTGATCCATCATGCTTCCCAAGCAGAGAGTAAAGTCTTCTACTTCAAAGTGAAGTACTACCATTCTACTTCAAGGTGAGTACTACCATTACTTGACTGAGGCTGCTGATGGAGATGATAAGAAAGGGATTGAGGCTCAGTCAAAACAACTATAACAAGACACTTCAGAAATGAGGAAAAAGGAAATGAGACCCATACATCCTATCAGATTGGATCTGGCCCTTGACTTCTCTTTTCTGTTATGAGATTCTGAACTCTCCAGAGAAAGCCTGCTCTTGGAAAGACAGCTTTTCATGAAGCTGTTGCTGAACTCAATACATTAAGTGAAAAGTCACACAAAGACACCACACTAAAAATGGAGTTACTGAGACACAATTTGACATTGTGGACATTGGATACCCAAGGAGACAAAGCTGAAGCAGGAGAAAGAGGGGAAATTTAATCCACCTTCCAACTTTTGTCTGCCTCATTCTAAAATTTATATAGTAGACCATTTGTCATACATCCATTTGTCCCACAAAGAGTTTATTGTTTACAATTTATGACACACTTATTTTACTTGTATTTGAATTTCTGTATTTCCCTGTGGTTTTTATGCTTGATATTAGACAATTAAAGTCAGTTACTATTTAGGAAATTATCTGCTTTCATCTTGAGGTGGCCAATATGTGAATGTAGAACTTTTAAACAAGTTGCTAATGTTTGACATAGCACA
>NW_006206013.1:0-1300 GCF_000334495.1 Tupaia belangeri chinensis | reverse complement strand
AAAATAATAATGATATTAATAAAAAGTAAAAACACACAAAAAAAAACACAAAAAGAAGGGCAGAAAATAAATTCCTCATGGCTTCTGAGAACTAGTGATTTCAGGAAAAAAAGAGATGAAGATTTCCTACTGATGATTCAGCTGCCAGCCCACACACTTGAGTGGCAGGACAACAACCCGGCATGCAGAAAATTTCTCATGGCTTCTGAGAACTAGTGACGTTGCATGGCACCCTTGCACGCTGTGGGGTTTTGTATTCTGTGCTTTTTTAAAATAAAAATTTTCTTTTATTTTTTTTCTTCTTTTTCCCCTCTGTTTCTTTTTTAGTGTTATTGTTGTTTTTGCTCTCTCTCTGTTTCCTTTTTTTTAAAATTTTGTTTGATCTTTCCACTCCTCAATCTCCATTTATTATGTTTCTAGACGAATCTAAGGGAACTGTAGCCAAGCATCCAAATACTATTTGGGTTAACATATTCCTCAATATCTACTGATTCTGCTACACAAAGATTCACAATGGAACAACAAATAGATTCCAGATCACCTCATTCTGCAAGCTCCCGAATGTTCAGATTGAACTCCAAGAATTAGGAAGAAACACATTATCCATCAAATGATTAGAAATCACTGCAGGACCAGAAGAAATATGGGAAAGCAAGAAAATGCCTCTCCTTCAGGGGAAAAGAATAATTCCTCTTCATCTACAGGCAGTTCAATGGAAATTATGAAAATGCCTGATAAAGAATTTAGAATATTCATAATGGCTAAGCTAACAGAGATGGAAGAGAAGAGAGACGAGGAACTGCAGAAGAGAAAGGAGAAAGTAGGTAATGAGTTCCAGGAGGTGAGAAAACTCTTGGAAGAAAGATCTAAAAGAGAAATTACATACTTTAAAAAAGAATAAAAGGGACCTGTTAGAGATGAAGGCTATAATATAGGAAGTGAAAATCTCCCCTGAAGGTATTAAAAGCAGACTAGATTGTACAGAAAATAGAATCTCAGGGAACCAGCAGTTAGCGTAATGGCTATGTCGCTGGACTCCCTAGTAGTCGACCGTGGTTTGTGTCCCAGACCTGGTGGCTTAAAACTCATGCCGGGCGTGTGTGTGTGCATGCCCAAGATCCCTAGAGGAGAATGGAGGAGAAGGGATTGCAGATCCCCCTGGGGGGTGATTTCTCGCTTTCTGTCTCTATGTCTCTCTCTGTCTGTCTGGCGAGCGCATGCACCCTATACCAAAAATCTCTCCAAGAAAAAAACAAAAAACAAAAAAAACTCAGACATAGAAGGGAAAATTGCTGACCTT
>NW_006206012.1:0-427 GCF_000334495.1 Tupaia belangeri chinensis | reverse complement strand
TAATGGTTTATTCTGTGTTTCCAGTTCCCTGACTGTCAACGAGCAACTCTTTTGAACAAAGCGCCCTTCTTATGGCAGAGAGTGGGAAAAAAAAGGCAGTCCAGCCATGTGGTATCCAGAGGCTGTGTCCACACTGGCATAGACTCCTCTCCTTCTCCGTCTTCTTTCATTGCACAGGTAGGACAGATTATGGGGACAGAGGACAGGTCCCACACTACTTCATTCTCGTGGATGAGACTCCTTAAAATCATCACCCTAGTCTATACTCCTTATTCATATGTATCTGTGTCTACAGGTTCCCTCTCCCAGCCTGTGCTGACTCACCCACTCTCCTTCTCTCATCTCCTGAAGGATTTGCTAGACATACCTGCACTCTTGCAGTGATACTAGTGTTGGTGGCAAGACCATATACTGACAGTAGCAGAAG
>NW_006206011.1:1823-7437 GCF_000334495.1 Tupaia belangeri chinensis | reverse complement strand
GGACATAGCCTTGCTCTTCACTTCCTGGTTTAAAATGGGCTTTTCTGTCCCTCCCCTGGTAGACACTCCAGGGAATGTGCCCAGGTACTTTGCCCACATGGTAGGCAGTGTAGAGACAATGTCCTTAGGGTGTGCTGTGCAGGTATAGGGTGACTGCAAGTGCGTGCCCAAGATCCCGAGAGGAGAATGTCAGTGAGTGGAGGACATAGCCTTCTTTTTAGTTGGATTCCAAAGATCCCTCCTCTGTTCAGTGGTGTGATCTCATTGTTATTTCAGCATGGATCTCAGACTTCTGTACTCAGGTCACACCTACAGTCCTCCTGTAGGGAGGCATGGTCATCCCCTCTGGGGGGTGATTTCTCGCTTTCTGTCTCTCTGTCTCTCTCTGTCTGTCTGGCAAGTGCACATGCCCTATAGTGAAAAACCTCTCAAAAAAATTCACCATTTTAAATTTTGGTAACTATGCAGTTCATTATATTTACTACATTACCAGTATTGCAATTATCTAGCTTGTTCAGAACCTTTTAGTTACCTGAAGAGAAACAAAAACCATCATACACAGCTACCAGGGATCCACTTTCTGTTTCTGGAGTGCTTCCTGTTCCTGATGTTCCACATAAACAGAGTCACTCACTGCATGGCCTTTTGTGTCCTGCTCACTCTGACCATTTCTATGATTCACCAGTGTTGTGACATGAATGAGGGCTTCTTTTTTTATGTTTGTGATTAAATATACATGAGATAATTTTACCATTTAAGACATTGTTTTGGTGTCATGTGCAGTGTCTTAAACAGGGTGTCACTGGGTTGTGATCCCCTCAACTCAGCTTCCTGAGTAGCTGAGTACACAGGTGTACACTACATCTTGCCTTTTAGGATGGATACTGAACTCAGGCTTCCCATGTGATCTCTGCCTGCAACTAACACTGTTCAGTGTGTGTTTCCATACTTGGCGCTAAACTTTATTTTTAGATGAGACAGATGAGAGAGAAGGAAAGGATGTGGCATAGATAGGTATTTTTTGACATGGTCTCTCTGTGTTGTAATCAGCTGCCCCAGACTTCCAATTACCTGGGATTACAGGTGCACACTGCTGTACTTGGTGTATTCATGTCGGCCCAGGATCTGAATCTCCATCTCCTTCTGTCCTCTATTTTTCCAAGTGGTGGCACTATCTGTGTGCTAGCACAGCTTGTGATAGACCATTTGTCTTTTTTAATAAAGAAATGGAATGTTTATTACTTGTTTTGTATTTTGCTGCAGAACTGTTGTTTCAACTGTATAAATTTGCCCCAGCAAATGCAGTATATGGCAAAAGTAAAATAGTAATATTCCTTCACTTTATACAAAACACAAAAACTCTTTTTTACTCTCAGTTATTTCCAGTGGAGATTATTATGTATTTTGACTTAGACCCAGGGGTGGGTGTAATCAAGAGCCTTTTTTTTTTAAGACTTGGACCATTTTAAATATAATAAGAATTTATTAAAGGTCACTTCACATTTATGGCCCTGAGATCTTCTTCGAAGGGAGATCTCAGGTATCATTCAACCTTTTCTATGCTGTACCCAAAATTCCAAGAGAAGAAGGGATTGTGGTGTGACCATTCCCTTGGATATGCTTTCTCACTTTAACTCTCTGCCTATCTCTCTCCAGTGAGTGTACCTACTCTATGTAAAAAACCTATAAAACGAAAAATTCCTGTTTTTACTATCATTGGTTTCAGTGACTCTAGATTTCAGCCTTGTTTTCTTTAGTGTTTACAGCCATTCAGGAGTAGGTTATTTCATTTTCATGTGTTTATGTATTTTTGAGGGTTCTTTCTGCAGTTAATTTCCAATTTAATTCCATTGTGGTAAGAGAAGATGTTGGCTATAGTATCTACACATTGGAATTTTTTCACCAGGGCTCTAGGGCTTTATTAGAAATGGAGTTGACTACTACAGAGGCCCTGTATTAACATTTCTTTGAGACCTCTTCCCTCTCTTCACATCCCTCTCTAGGGGAGGTCCGGAGGCAATTCTAAAATCTGGGGACAGTAACAAACGTCAGTACTTTCTCCAAAGTCCTCTTTATCAGCTGATGTGTCCTTCTCTAATTATGAATTTTCTCATGGAAAAAGTAATACTTTTAGCACTCATCGTCAAGGTCCTCCATGTCTATATCCTTGGAGGGTGGCTTTTGCATTTTTTTTTTAACCTTTGGTCTCTGTTTCACTAGTCCTGGCCAACTTTGAGGGGCTTTCCACCTCCAGGACTGCCTCCTATTTCTGGGCAAGCCAGATCTCCTGAAGGAGTTTTCTGCACTTTTTTTGTGCAGAATGTTGGCACATGCACTATCCACTTCTTGAATGATCAGTCCTTGGTCCACCACAGCCCTTACCACCGGGTGCCTCAGTCAGTCGCTGCTCCCAGCTTGAAAATCTGCCTATAGTTGAACAGCTTCTTCAGCTCTGTTCAGGGCTGTTGATCTTTCCCCTCTGAGGACCATGTCTACTATACATTGTAATTTTTTTAGTAGTGGCATTTGGGTCAAAGTGACACAGCATGTGCTGGAAGGCTCAAGGTCCCACGGTAGACCTTGGGGAAGCTGAGGTGTGCATCCTGGTCAAGACTGGTGCAACACCCTGTCTCCTTTGGTGGCAGCATCAGGTGGATGTGACTGAGAAAGGAGTTTTTTTTTATTTCTGAAAACACCATAGAGCGAAGATATTATGTGAGTTATGACTTATGCCACTTGTAAAACCCAAAATCCATAATTTCTCCAAGTAGGCACCACAGATATCACAGGAGCATCTCAGTTCCCACCAAAAAGCACTGCTGGGCATGGGATACCAATCTGTCCGCCTATTTAGTGTTCAGCTATAGCCTGTGCAGTGTCAGATATGGTAGGTAATACAGTTGTGATATGGAGTTAGAGTTTGGTTAGTGGTATGGTTATGGTTAGGGTTTAGGAGTTAGAGCTTGGTGTTTCAGATTTGATGATGGCGTTAGGTGGTTAGATTTTAGTAGTGGGTGGCTGGGGTAAATCTAGTCAGGTGTGTCCTGAGGAAGACCTGGGAGAATTTAGGGTGCATGCTCAGTCAAGACTGTGTTGACACCAAGGCTCCATCATTTCCTGCCCTGCCAGGATTAGGTCAGCATGAGCACGTTTCTCTGAGTGTGAAAGGCTGTGGGTTAGAAATAGACACAATAACAAACACACAAATTGTTTTATTATTTTCTTATTTTACACTGATATTTCATTACTCTGGTATTTCTTTTTTCTACTCTGGTATTTCTTTTACTCCGGTATTTCTTTTACTTTGGTATTTGTTTTACTCTGGTGTTTCTTTTACTCTAGCATGTCTTTATCTTTTACTTTATGTTGTAGGAGCCTTACCTTAATATTATCTGGCCGGCTGCAAGGAGTGTCTACTTGCCTGACTCTTTCCTTGTACTCAGACCAGACGTTGGGCACCACTTTGCCAGGACCAGCATGGCATGAACATGTTTTCTTAGTGGGGAAGGATGCAGATTAGAAATAGATGCAATAACAAACACACAAACACACAAGTATAGAAAAGCGAGGATTGGGTGGGCACAGCTTCTCTGATGGAGAAGTTGTGACCTGCATTACCCTCAGGTTTATTCTTTTAAAGGGCCGAAAATAGGGGGAGGGGAAAATAGGGTGCAAAAGGAATGGGAAAGAAGGAAGTGGAATGCAAAGACAAGGGAGGAGAATTTAGAATGCAAAGCCAGTTGTTTTTGGATGTAAATTGTCTGAAGATGTGAAAATCACTGGTACCATATAATTTATCTGATCTTTTTTTGGGAGACAATCTTATAAACGCATGTGACTTTCTTTAGCCTCATACTGGGCAGTATGGGGTATTAGATATCAACAATAGGAATCCAACCATTGACAATAGGCACATACTGCCTGTACTTTCATATGTAAGTACTTTTCAATAGCCCTGCTAGAGTAGTGCATATTTGCATGTGTCTACAGGCCACATGTTTTAATCACATGTTTTCAGATTGGTTGCTCTCCACACTGCCCTGCCCCTGAAGACAGCAGTGTGGGTTGATCCTCTTACAACTTAGGAAACCCCACATTGGTAATTCTTCCTAGTAGGTATCTCGGCAAAGACAGGAGCTTCTCTTCAGTGCCCACCAGAGAGCCCTGCTTGATAATGGGTGACTCGCCACATCCAACGTGCTTACCCATTGTAAGTAAGGTTTGATATTGTGTTTTGGAGTTATGGTTGGTTTAGTAGTAAGGTTATAGCTATGGATGCTTTGAGGTTTGATGATTGTGTTTAGCAATTAGGTTTTAGTGTATAGGATTTTGGGGGTAAGGCTTTTAGGCTCCAGATCCTCAGGTAGATCTTATGGGGAGCTGAGGTGTATGTCCTCGGTGTAAGGCTGGCTATACACAAGTGCTCCACCATGGCAGATGTTGTACTATAGTCATCTGGTGCAGAATGGAAGGATCTGGGTCATAAGTAGGAACTGGAAGTAGGTATGGTGCATGCCCTTGTCAAGACTGGTGTTACATCCTGACTCCCTTGTCAGCAGAGGTTAGGTTGAAGCAGCCCATTATAGGCTAGAGGATTCCTACTCTGTAGGCATTCCAGAGGGAGTTACAGTGTGCACCTCACTCAAGACTGTCATGATACCCCAGTGCTGTCAGTGGAGGTGGTCAGGTTGAAGTGAAATCTCTGGGAATCAAGGCAGACTTGGGAAAAGCTGAGATGTGCACCCCTGTCAAGGCCGACATAACACCCTAGCTCTGTGACCAGTTGAGGTTAAGTTAAAATGGTTCACCATAAGCTTGAAGACTATGAGTCACCAGGAGGTCTTGGGAGAATGTAGGGCATACATCCTTCTCAAGGCTAGCATGCCAGTGTGGCTCCATTGTTAGTGAAGATACAGTCAAAGTGGCATGGCACAGGTTGAAATTCTCCAGATACAAGGTGGACTTGGAGGGGAGGAAGCTTAGGAACTTGCCCTGGTCAAGGTTGGCACAGCAGCTGGTGCCATTACTAGTGGAGGTTGGGTCAAAGTGACATAGCATGGATGGGAATGATCCAGGTTCCAAGAGGACTGGAGGAGAGATTGAGTGCACACCTCAGGCAAGGCTGTTTCTCCAATGGCTCTGCCATTGGTGGGGTTAGGGGGATGGAGCTGAGGAAGGAGTCTCCTGATCTTGAGAGTACAATTGCTTAGGGAATAAGTAATTATTCACTAAAAAATCCTTAAGTCTGTAATCAGTTATGATTTCATTCAGTCTTGTGTACTTATGATGAATGTTACTTGACCTTGTTTAGCAGTGTCTTGAATCCATATTTTACTCACCTAGTGTTCTGAGGACACTTCCTTAGTCCTGTGATGTAACCTCACAAATATTTCTGTAAAAGCATCTGACACTGTACTCAGAATACCCATCATAATGCTCCCCTAGGTTTTAAGAGTTGATACAATTGCAGACAAGTTTCCAGATGTGAACCCTGAAGTCAGTTGATCCCACTAAAAATCCAGGAGGGTTTTTAGACTATAATAATAGGCTATAATAATGTGACCTGGTCCTACATTACTGCCTGTGGTCAGTAGGGGAGCTTAGTGGCATCTGA
>NW_006206011.1:0-1649 GCF_000334495.1 Tupaia belangeri chinensis | reverse complement strand
AGTGAGTGAGCATAGCCTACCTCAGCCATGAGGACATCAGTGTGGGCAGACAACCTTATAATTTATGAAACCTTCTGTTGATAACTCTTCCCAGTAGGCCCCTCAGCAAACACAGTAGCTTCCCTTTAGTACCCATCAGAGAGCACGGCTGGGCACTGGGGTGATTGGTCACATCTACAATGTGAACTTTACCTTCAATCTTGGCTCCTACCTAGTGCTAAGCCACTGTCTGTGGGCTGCTGGATGTGGTAGGTAAGTGTTGGGATTGTATTATGTAGCTGTGGTTTGGTTAGTCCTGAGGTTGGGGTTATGGGTTTGGAGATATAGATTGGTTTTTAAAGTCTTATGATGCATTTTAGGTCATGTTTAGTGTTTGGTGGTTAGGAGTTAAGGCTGGTAGACTCTGTTCTGGGGAAGAGCTTGGGAGAGCTTGGGTGCACCCTGACTCCTTAGTGGCAAGGGTTGAGTCAAAGCAGTCTGGCATGGGAAGACTCTACTCTGGAGGCATATCTCTGGGGCTGCAGTATATAACTTGGTCAAAGCCAGCATGGTGGCATTGTTCAGGGTGAGGCTGCTTGGCAGTGGATGTAGGCTTTGGCTCTCATGGAGGAACTTGGGAAAAGCCAAGGTCTGTGCCAAGGCCAAGACTGGCATGACACTCCAGCTTTGTTATTGGCATTGGTCAGGATAGTGGGTCTGGCGATGTCTGGAAATGCTCTGGGTCCCTTGGAGGACCCTGGGAAGTCTGGGTATGCATTCCCAGTCAAGACTGATGTGACATCCTGACTCCATCAATGGTGCTGTTTGGGAAAAGGTGTTCTGGCAGTGGCTAGACGTGCTATGTCCAAAGAAAGCCTGGCAGAAGTGGATGTGTGCACTAATTTAGACTGATATGACACCCTTGCTTTGTCAACAGAATTAGCTGGTGGTGGCTGGAAGGCCCAGGGATTTCTGGGAGGGCCTGGGGCAGCCAGGGTATGTGCTCCAGTCATGACTCAAATGATTCCCTGGCTCCATTGGTGGCATTGTTAGGGGCAAGGCAGCTCCATGTTGGTTTGAAGGCTTTGGGTTCAGCTGAGGAACTGGGATGAGCCAGGATGCATATCCTAGTCAAGACCAGCATGCTACTCTGTCTCTGTTGGTGGCATTTGTCAGGTCAGTGTGTCCTGGCAGGAACTACAAGGCTTTTGGTCCTGAGGAGGAGCTGGGGGTAGCCGTGGTGCATGCCCCAGTCAAAGTCATCATGACACCAGATCTGTTGCTGACAGAGGTTGGGTTGAAGTAGGATGGCATAATTTGGAATGCTTTGGGTCATGAGGCTGAACAAGGGTAAGCTAGAGTACACATGCCTGTCAAGACCAGTGCTACACACTCCAGCTGCATCAGTTCTTAGAAAGGAGCGTGTTTATGCCAGAAACATAATGTAAGTGAATAAGAAAACTTTCACTCAACCTATTGTAATTTGATCATCACTTATGAATCCGTTTGGTTCCATGTAATCATCAGTGTTGTTTGACCTTATTTAGCAGTGTTATGAATACTTCATTTTGTCATCTATAGTCCTAGAGAACTTCTTTTAGTCCAGTAATGCAACTTCCCAGTTATTTCAATAATGACATCAGATACCACACTCAGGACAACCATTATAG
>NW_006206010.1:7572-11183 GCF_000334495.1 Tupaia belangeri chinensis | reverse complement strand
TAAGACAGGGTCTCACTGTGTCACCATCCCCGTCTCAGCCTTCTGAATTGCTGACTTTATAGGCATGTGCTCCCATGCCTGACCTTTAGGCCAAAAAAGTTTGCCTCTCATATGGTCCCAGCCTGTGGTTCACAGTGGGTTGGCAGTGTGCCCCACTGCAACCAGACACAGCCAATGCTGAGAGACTTTGACCACATAGTCCTTCAGAGAGTGTGTAACATACTATACAGTGAGCATTACAGTGTTTCAGAGAAATAAGAGCATCCCAATTCAGTGAATACTCAACCAGCACCATTAGAAACATCTTCCAGAGACCAGAAGTTGGCATAATGGATATGTTGTTGGACTCCCATGTACTTGACTGTAGTTCGAGTCCCATATGCGGTGGCTTAATATCATGCTGGGTGTGTGTGTGTGTGCCCAAGATCCCGAAAGGAGAATGGAGGAGAAGGGATTGCAGCGTGACCAACCCCTTCTCCTTAGAATCAACTTTTGCAGGCCCTTCAGTTGTGAATTAAAGCTCCTATGATTTTTCACTTTCTGTCTCTCTGTCTCTGTCTTTCTGGAGAGTGCACACACCCTATAGCAAAAATCTCTCCAAAAAAGAAAAAAAGAAACATCTTCCTAGCCTGTCTTTTACAGAGTGTATAATATGAAGTAGATAATGATGAACACAGCACACTGGTGAAATAACACTGTCCTCCTTTGTTACCACATCTATCACTAGTACTCTTAATATCATGCCTTATACATGTTTCTTTTTCTTAGTTGCCAAAGGATGTGTGCATTTGCCAGAGAGAGAGAGACAAAGGGAGAGAGAGAGCCCCCAGTGTGGTGTGGTCAAGTCACAATCACTTTCCTCCGTCACCCTACCTTATTATGTCTTGGGGCATGCACACACATGCCCAGCATGTTTTTCAAGCTGCCAGGGCTGGTATTCAAACCACAGTGGCCACTTGGGATCTTAACATCTACATTATGGGGCCAGCCCAATACATGTCTCTTTAGAGTACATGACATATGACATAGACACATGAATGGTGTTTCACTGAATTACCATTGTGCCGATTCATTCTTGCAACTATCACTTTTAGAACCTTGTATTCATATGCATGTATGTTGTGAGCATAAGAGTGAGAGACAAGCACCTTCAGTGGAGTCTCATGATATGCTCTCCACCTCTCATCCTCTCCAGCCTTTCCAGCTTGCCAGGATCACAGGTGCATGTGCCCCTTATGTGTACCGTTTGACCAGTCAATCAGACCTGCTGTCTTCTGTAGAGATCCAGCATCGCCAAGCACTCTGTTATCCGTGCACCACTGAGCAGGTGCTCTTTATTAATTATTTAGATAAGGTCTTGTTGTCCCTGACTTCTTTGCTCAGCCTCCCAGCTGGAACCATAGGCAGGCACCACCATGTTTAGCTCTCTTTTAGACAGGGTCTCACTATACTGCCCAGGTCAACCTTGAGCTCCCTCTGACCTCTTCTCCCTGAGTTGCTGGAATTACAGGCATGTGTCACAGTGCCCAGCCTTAAGGTTGGACCAGGAACCTACCAAGGCTTCCCAAGTGGTTCCCTTCCATGGAGCACAGCAATTTAGCAGTGGGTGCCTCTGTGACTGGACCTACATGTGCCATTAGAGTGTGTATAGTGGGCAACACAGATTAGTGAATACAGTGTCTCACTGGAAGAACACACCACATTTTTTAAAAAAGGTATTTCTTTCATACATGTGTGTGAGAGAGAGAGACCTCCCCATCCCCCAGGCTTCTCATACACCCATGATCATGGGCACATACAGGTGTATGTGTGTGTCTCTCTGCTTGCCTAGGTCAGGGTAGACCTATGGAGGAAGGGGTTTCTGAGACTTGGGACAGACACATCTGGGTTCAGATTCTGCCTCCAAAGCCCCCTTTCTGTTCCACACCTCAGTTTTATCATTTATAAAATGGGACCATCATAGACATGAATGCTAAATAAGGCTAAAAAGGAATGGCATGGGGCAGAGGTGGCTGATACTGGGTGCATGTGTCAACCAGGATCCCATGAACTGAACTGAACCCATGACCTTCTACATGAATATGTGGCTGGACAAAGTGGACCTATGCCCAGGTCCAGACACCCAAAGCAGGTCTGACCCTTTACTGCTCTGAAAGGCATAGCTGTTGGTAAGAGGAGAAAAGAGAATTTATTACACTCTGCCCACAATGGGAAGGATTGGATGAATGTCTTCAACCATTCAATCAGTTTACATATGATTTTATAGGGAAAAGATGCTATAAGACTAGTGGCTCTGTCTATAAAAGCACAGGTCAGGGTAATTTTTAGCCAGTGTGGGGGGAATCAGGCAGTCATTAGGACAAGAGTTCAGGTTCCCTGGAGGAGAATGTTCCTCATTTTCAAGCTCCAGGTTGACAGTTCATCACCTTGGAGTTTCTAAGGAGAGAGCTCTAACAGAATATCAGACTGAGAGAAAAACCATTTCAGTTAAGAAGATTGAGTCAGGCTGGCTAAAGCAGGCCTGTCTCACAGATCCAGGCTCAAGTTACTATGTTATGGAGGTGCCACTGAGCAATCCCCAGAACCCCCATTCTTTCAGGCAACTAGATATCTTAAAAACATCTTTCATACTCATGTCTCTGAAAATATATATAATGTGCAGCACAGGCCAGCAAACAGATTTCTCAGCCTCCAGAATTGTGAGCTAAATAAACTGTTCTTCATAAATTACCCAGTCTGTAGTATCCTGTTGTAGCAGTCCCCTCTGATTGCTGAGGGCAGAGGTCAATCTGTGTCTTCAGAATAGGACACAGAAAAATTCTCTGGAGGCACCTCTGACAATTGGGCCCCAAAGGGACTGTGGCCAGACCAGTGGTATTCTACCTGTTGCCAGTGATGGCTTGGGTACTCACCATGGTGAGGTGCACCCACGCAGATTGGTCACTCCTAGGAATGCAGGCTGAGCAGATGCAGTGCTGAGACCCAACCTATGGCCACAGTGGCAGCTCTGCTGGAATAAACTTGGCAATGACATGCAGATGACGCCTGTGCTCACCTGGGTCAGAGAATACCTATGGAGGAAGGGCTGTCTGAGACTTGGGGCAGACACGTCTGGGTTCAGATTCTGCCTCTAAAGCCCCCTTTTCTGCTCTGCCCCTTAACTTTCTCTTTTGTAAAAGGGAGCTGTCATAGTAGGCATGAATGCTAAATGAGGCCAAAAAGGAATGGAATATGGCAGAGGTGCCTGACATTGGTTGCATTCTTGGCAAGTGGCAACAACTCTTCTTGCTTCTTATTCTTGTGAGGTTCCTGGGCCATGGAGGGGTAAGAGAGATTTAGAACAGTGGGGAGTGGGATCACCAGTTAGAATAATAGCTATATTGTTGGACTTCCATGTAGCTGATCATGGTTCACATCTCAGACCTTACACCAGGCGCATGTGCGTGCATGCCAAAGATCCCAAGAGGAGAATGGAGGAGAAGGGAGTGCAGTGTGGCCACCTCCTCTGGGGGGGGGAGGTATTTCTCGCTTTCTGTCTCTCTGTTTCTCTCTGTCTTTCTGGCGAGCACACATGTCCTATAGCAAAAACCTCTTCAAAAAAAAAAAAAAAA
>NW_006206010.1:5259-6723 GCF_000334495.1 Tupaia belangeri chinensis | reverse complement strand
GCAGTTCGAGTCCTGGACCCAGTGGCTTAAACTCATGCTGGGCACATATACATGCATGCCCAAGATCCCAAGAGGAGAATATAGGAGAAGAGATTATAGTGTGGCCATCCCTTCTGGGGAGTGATTTCTCACTTTCTGTCTCTCTGTCTCTCTCTGTCTTTTTGGCAAGCAGACGTGCCCTATAGCAAAATCCTCTCAAAATTAAAAACAAACAAACAAACAGAAAAAAAAAAAAAACCCAGAGGTTTATTCAATTCACAGTTTGGAAGTTCCAAGGCAGGGCTTTTTTGCTAATGGAGGCTTCTCTACAGAGTCCTAGGGCAGCTCAGGGCATCATATCCTGAGACAGCATGTGTGCACTGTGTCCATTTCTGTATTCACATATCTTCTTCCCTATAAAGTCTACCAGGAGTCAATCTCAAGTACTGTGTGCTGAACCTAATGTCCTCCCAACGTTCACACCTCTCAACACCATAATGAGATTATGTTGCCATAATCCCATTAAAATGGCTCACCATATCTCAACACATGAATTTTGGGGATACACTCAAAGCATAGCACTCACCACCAGCATTCAATATAGCCTATTTAAATTTGACCAGGGAGAGAGAGAGTAAGAGAGAGAGAGAGAGAGAGAGAGAGAGAAGAGAAAGTGAGAAAGCAAGCCTCCAGGTCCAGGACTCAAACCACAGTTGGCAATGTGGGAGTCTCCTTTTGTAGGTTGTCTTTTGTGCAAATTCTGTGTTTTAAATTTTGAAGCATTTTAGTTTATTTTTCCTTTCTTTTTCTGCTTGTGTTATAGCGTAATACCCAAACATTAATCTTTCAAGTCTGTTATAGTTTTAGCTCATAAGTTTAAGTCTTTGACTCATTTTTGAATTAATTTTGTATATGATGTAAGGTGTTGGTCCAACGTCATTCTTTCACAAGTAGATACTCAAATTTTTTCCAACACCATTTGTTGAAGAGACTGTCCTTTCTCTATTGAATGACCTTGTGTCTGTTGTTGAGAATCATTTGACCAAATATATGAGCACTTATTTCAGGGTTCTTCCAATCTATTGGCCTCAATACCTGTTCTTATACTAGTACCATGTGTTTTTTGATTACTTTTGTTTTCCAGTAAGGTTTAAAATCAGGAACTGTGAGCCTCCATCTTTGTTGTTTTTCAAGATTGTTTTGGTATTTTGGGTTTTTGACTTCCCATGTAAATTTTAGAATTTTGTATTTTTTTCCAATATCTGCAGAAAAATGGCCATCAAAATTTTGAAGGGAATTACTTTTGATCTGTAGATTACTTTGGACAGAAGGACCAGCAGGTAGCATAATGGCTATGTCACTGAACTCCCATGTAGAGGGCCGCAGTTCAAGTCCCAGATCCAGTGGCTTAAACGTGTGTGTGTGTGCCCAAGATCACGAGAGGAGAAAGGAGAAGGGACTGTGGCATGGCCCCCCCCCCCCCCG
>NW_006206010.1:3897-5226 GCF_000334495.1 Tupaia belangeri chinensis | reverse complement strand
TTCTGGTGAGCGCATGCCCCCGACAGTGAAAACCCCTCAAAAAAAAAAAAAAAGATAAGAGATTACTTTGGACAGAATGGTAGAATGGCATCTTAACAATAGTAAATCTTCTAATCCATGTCCATAAACACGAGATATCTTTTTTTAAAAAATTTATGTCCTCCTTTGTTTCTTTCAGCACCATTTTGTCAGTTTCAGTGTATAGATCATTTGCCTTCTGGATTAAATTTCATCTTAAATTTTTACTTTCTGATATTTCTTCAAATGTTGTAAATGTAATTGTCTATTCATTTTCCTATTGAATTATTTATTATTAGTGTATAGAAGTGTAACTGATTTTTATGTGTTAGTTTTGTATACTGCAACATTGTTGTATTCATTTATTATATCTAACAGTTTTGTTCCTCCTGTGGAGTTTTTAAGTTTTTCTATATATTACATCATAGAACTGGGTAAACCCAGATAATTTCACTTATTTTTCACCTTGGTTGCCTTTATTTCCTTTACTTGCCTATTTTTCTAGCTAGAACTTACAGTGCTATGTTGAGAAAGTGATGAACATGGGCATCCTTGCCTTATATATTTTAGGTGGAAACCTGTCAGTCCTCCACACACTTAATTCACACTGCTTTGAATATCTCAAATTGTCTTACTCACATGGTGGAAGCACAAACTTGTTTCAGAACGTGTTCATTTGAATTCTTAGGACTCATTTGTGTGTGTGTGTGTGTGTGTGTGTGTGTGTTTTCTCCTAGAGGGCATGTGCACTCACCAGGGAGAGAAAGGGAGAAAAGAAAGCGCCCTTCCATGGAGAATGGTCACACTGCAATTCTTTCTATTCTACCTCTCCCTTTTTCTAGGATTTTGGGCATACATGCACATGCTCTCAGCCTGTTTCTCAAGCTGCTGGGTTATGGACTCAAATCATGCAGTCAGCCTGGAATCTGGCTGCCTTAACCACCAGGTCAGGGAGCCAGCCCATTCTGGGTTTTTCATATGCAGTCTTTATCATACTAAATAAATTTCTCCTATCCCTAATTGATTGTTTGTGTATGCTTGTGTGTGTTTAGTGTTAAAACAATGTTGAATTTTGACAAATAATCCCCTTATTTCTATCAACATGGTTTAGCACAGTGATTATTTTCATGTTAAACCATTTATATATTCTAGGAACAGCTGCTAGATTTATAATACTTTTAATATGATATTGATTTTGTTTGATACTATTTTGGTAAGAACTTATGCATTTTTTAAGACTTTTTTGCTATAGGACACGTGTGCTCACCAGACAGACAGAGAGACAGAGAGACAGAAAGTGAGAAATCACCC
>NW_006206010.1:977-3744 GCF_000334495.1 Tupaia belangeri chinensis | reverse complement strand
TTTACTAACCGTTGGGCCCTCCATTTTTTTTTTTTTTTTTTTTTTTAGAGAGAGATTTTTGCTATAGGACACTTGTGGTCCTAGAGAGAAGAAAGAGACAGAAACAGAAAGCAAGACCATCCCCAGGGGATACCCACACCGCAGTCTTTCTCCATTCTCCTCTTGGGATTTCTGGTATACACTCACATGCACCCAGCATGAGTTTTAAGCTGCTGCGTCTGGGACTTGAACTGTGGTCGACTATGTAGGAGTTCAGCAACTTAACGATAATACAATGTGCTGGTCACTATGCATCAGTTTTTATCAAGGATAGTTTCTCAGTAGATTTTTTTTTTCTTGTAATGTTGTCCCTGACTTTGCTATCAGGTTGACATTGGCCTCATAGACTCAATTAGGAAGTATTCCCTATTCTTGAGTTGTGTGGAAGACTTTGAAAATATTTTTAAATTATTTTTAAAATATTTGGTCTTTTTTTTTTTACCACTGAAGTCATCTAGTCCTGGGTTTTTATTTGTTAGAGGGTTTTGATTAGTGATTAAATCTCCACTAGTCATAGTTCTAATTAGATTTTCTATTTCTTCATAGTTCAATTTTAGTTCCTTGTGTATTTCTAGAAATTGGTCCATTTCATCTAGGTTATCCAACTTGTTGTTGTACTATTATCTTCTATGCATTATATTTCTTTAAAATTACTAGTAATAATAGTCCTTTTATTTTTATGTGTGATAATTTGAGTCTCCTCTCTCTCTCTCTCTCTCTCTCTCTCTCATTAATCTAGTAAAGATCTGTCAGTTTTTATCTCTTTAGAAAGTAAGCGTTTGGGACCAGCAGGTGGCATGGTGGTTGAGGTGCTGGACTCACACATGGAGTGGTTTAAGCCCCAGACCTGGCAACTCACTTTCTCATTTTCCATTTCTCTCTCTTTCTGTCTCACTCAGGTCAAATTAAATAACAATAATAAATAAATAATTCTTTAAAAAATCAACTTTTGGTGTCACTTATTTTTTTTCCAATTGCCAGAGGGTGTGTACAGTCACCAGAGAGAGATAGAAAGAGAGAGGGGGAGAAAGCACCCCCTGGTTGGAAATGCCCAGTTGAGCCAAGATCTTGCTGAAGGCACACCTTAATGGGTTACATCCGTCTGCCATCAAGACTAGAGACTTCCTACCATAAATGACTATCTTAGAAACTTTGCCTATGCTAGTCAGAATACCACTCCTTACTGTTAAAGGTAAACATAGAGAAGCAGGCCCAAGAGTTTTCCCTCTTTTGTACTTTTGTGCTAGTGATCCTACACATATTCTTGGGGACAAAGCCAAGATTCATAGGGGAAAATATCTACACAAAATCACCTTAATCTAATGTTATGCTTTTGTTTAAAATCTCTATAGGTGATTAAAGGAGTATGCAGGCCACATAGATCTTAAGGCAGTGAAATACTTTGTAAGATGTACCCCAGCAGATCCCAAGGACATTTTCGATTAATGTAAAACCAACGATATGGTTAATAAATCCAAAATCATACTTTAAACAGTATCACAAATACATAGGCTAGGGCTCCCTGAAAATCCTAATTCCTCCCTAGTAGGCATAATCATCTAGGAAGGCCAACTGACTGGTCTTGCACAATGTTTCTGATGATATTGCCCCACCCATGTTGTTACAGTGGGAGATGACAACTACTCAGGTGACATCATCCCAAACCAAAAATGACATGTAGAACTCTGCCCTTATTTGCTTTAAACCTTCAGCCCCAACAGTGTTCAGTAGTAACAAATCCATCCAAGACTTGGCAAGAGACCTTGCCTTTTCCAGCTTCCTAACTTAAACTTTTCAGAAGCATATAAGGATAATTTGCTGAACTCATGTTATTTTTATTTGCCCCATGTTGTGGCATAGATCATTCTTTGTCCTCCAAAGTTTCATGTTTTGGAATTGGACTTAGTAGGTGGTGATTGGTTGTTCTCCCAAAATTCATGTGTTGGTACCTGAATATATTGTAAAGGCATTAGGTGAAAACCTAATTGGCTCAGGGTGTCCGGTGGTGAGACCTTTGAGTGTCCTAATATCATTAGGACAGAGCATCTATGATTGAGTTTGGGAGGGACTAAAATCAGATAGAATGAGACCAGAATGTCAGAGAGAAAGTCCCATGGATATAGGCCATACTCTTCTCTGCTGAAAGTTCTGCTTTCTGCCATTTGTTACACATTTTGAACTCTCCAGCCATCACCATTATGAGTTATTTAACTTCTATATCTTCATGATTCACTCAGCCTCAGGTATATGTTACAACAATACAAAAATCCATTAAGACACTGCAGTCCATCGCTTTTCCTTTCTGTTTACATTACCGTCAATCAACCATCCGGGGTCCAGCAGATAGCATATTGGTTACATTGCTCAATTCCATATGGGTGACTGCAGTTCAAATCCTGGACCCAGTGGCTTGAAAATCACACCTGGCACATGTGCATGCTTGCCCAAGATCCCAGGAGGAGAATGGAAGAGAAGAGATTATGCTGTGGCTATCTGTCCCGGCCTGCGGAACGTATAGGGCAAAGAACCCGAGTGAGGGGGTGGAGGCCTGGAACCGGCGCAGTGTCTCAGCACGGGAGCGAAAGAAGTATCACAGCTCACACAGTGTCACAGCTCTTTTTTTTTTTTTTTGGAGAGGTTTTCGCTATAGGGCCTGTGCGCTCGCCAGACAGACAGAGAGAGACATAGAGACAGAAAGCGAGAAATCACCCCCCAGGGGGGATGGTCA
>NW_006206010.1:0-950 GCF_000334495.1 Tupaia belangeri chinensis | reverse complement strand
TGGGCACGCACGCACACGCGCCCGGCGTGAGATTTAAGCCAACGGGGCCGAGACGCGAACCGCGGTCGACTACGTGGGAGTCCAGCGACATAGCCATTATGCTAACTGCTGGTTCCCAGTGTCACAGCTCTTGATGGTATGAAGGTTTCGCTCATTTATTGAGGGCCAGAGCACTTTCTTATATACACAAGGCAGGAGAAAGTAGGCGGGGTTTACAACGGACCTAATTGAGGACCTGTCAGTTTGTCTGAACCTGGAAGTTCTGTGTTCCTGGTGTATGTGTCAAGGTCGCACCGGCCATTTGTTATGTGAAGGTCATGGCAGCCATTTTGATGTAGGCGGCTTCCCACAGCTATCCTCACATGGGATGATTTCTCACTTTCCATCTCACTGTCTCTCTCTCTCTCTGTCTCTCTCTCTCTCTGTTTGTGTGTGTGTCTGGCAAATTTATGCACCTGAGGCAAAAACTTCTTTAAAAAAAATCAGACTTTTGACACCTACCTGACCCTTCTGTTCCCCTTTCACTATAGCCTCACCAGCACTTGTTTACTTTTTTATTTATTTTTTAATTTTCTTAAATCACAACCCTTGTAACTAGGGTTTAACAGTATCTCATTGTGGTTTTGATTTGTATTTCCTTTATAATAAGAGATGTTGAGCATTTTTTCCTATGCTTTTGGCCATTCTTATGTCCTCCTTAGAGAGTTAGCTGTTCAACTCCTTTGCCTATTTTTAAATTGGATTATTCCTTAAAAAAAAAAAAGGTGAGCTGTTTGAGTTTCCTTTATATTCTGCTTATCAACCCTTTATTTGAAGCATAACTTGAAAATATTGTCTCTCATTTGAAAGGATGTCTCTTCACTTACTATTGTTTCCTTTGCTGTGGAGGTTTTAATGGAGAAGCTTTCAGTTTTCCCCTTTTCATTATAATATTAGCTATGGGTCTATCA
>NW_006206009.1:0-4115 GCF_000334495.1 Tupaia belangeri chinensis | reverse complement strand
TTTGTTTGTTTGTTTGTTTGTTTTCCAGAGGAAACATAAACTTTGGAAATTAAATAAGCACCCCATGGGAAATGATCACACTGCAAAACTTTCTCTTCCACCGGTTCAACCTTACAGGACATGGACACCCACTGACTCATTGTGTCTCTTAAGACACCAGGTATGGGACTCAAACAACAGGGTCAGCTTGGTGGGATCCAGCTGCCTAAGCCACCCAGGCCTTGGTCTGGCCTGCACCAGTTATTTAATTGTAAGTTGGGTGAGTGATAACTGACAGCCAGGAGCAGAGGGCCCTTGTCCTGCCAACTGTGCCCTGAAGGGGTGATGCAATGAAAGTCCCCACTCCACTGTGCTCCTCCAGCTTCTCCCACTTGCACAGTGAGGAGGTGTGCCTAGATTGCTGCTCCTACATTTTCATTCACTACATAGAAATCCTTTTTTTTTTTGAGAGGTTTTCGCTATAGGGCATGTGCGCTCGCCAGACAGACAGAGAGAGACATAGAGACAGAAAGCGAGAAATCACCCCCCAGGGGGGATGGTAACTCCACAATTCCTTCTCTATTCTCCTCTTGGGATCTTGGGCATGCACGGCGTGAGTTTTAAGCCACCGGGTCTGGAACGCGAACCGCAGTCAACTACATGGGAGTCCAGCGACATAGCCATTATGCTAACTGCTGATTCCCTAGAAATCTTTTTAAAAAATATTCTTCAGAGTACCAGTATGCACAACAGGTAAATATGGTTGAGAATGAACATGTGGTTTGAGGAAAGGGTTCAAAACGTGTTGCTTAATTCTGTTTTCTCCTCACAAGTGCTCTTGACCCCTTGTTCTTTATACCCAGAAGACACTGCACCTAAGGTTTGTGTGGCCTTCTTGTGGCAATCTAGAATTGCCAGTCCATGAGTAGCTCTAATTTCTAATCTCTGATTATTCTCCTTATTGCTATACATTATTTTTTATATTTGGCTCTTTTCTTTTTCACATGGAAGCACTCTGTGGTTTAGTCCATTTTCACAGGTGTATAGAGATTTAGGAGTGAGTTGGTTTGCATTTTACACGTGAATGAAATGGTTTAAAATATGGTAGTGTTGATATAACTGGTTTTCTGTCCTACTTGTAGCACATCTAGTGAACATATTACTTTGTTATAATCTCATATATGCATACATGTATTTTATTTTATAGTAATTTTTTCATGCTATAGGGTATACACACCAGAAAGAAAGAGAACTGTAGAAGTGAAAAATCACCCTACAGAGGGATTGGCCATGCTGCAATCCCTTCTCCTCTGTTTTTACTCTCAAGACTTTGGGCATGTATGCAGCATGATTTTCAACCTGTCCCATTGGGGACTCAAACCATGAGGTTGACTATGTGGAATCCAGTGTGTAGCCCCCACACCACTTGCTGGATCCATACTACCCAATTTTAGCTATAAAGTTTAGTGCTGAATAGATGTTCTCTTTTGTAAGAATTAACAAAATTTACAGAATCAAAGACCTTCATTTCTACAGGACACTAATACTCTAGTGAATATTAATGTGTATTTTATTTTTGAAAGAATTATTTCTTCATTATAATTATTATTTTAATTTCAGCAGAAAGAAAGAGAGAGAGGGAAAGTAAGAAAGCAAGCTGTTATGTCCGGGACTTAAGACATGGTCAGCCATGTGCAAAACTAGTGCCCTAACCACCATGACACCTGCCAGCTTTAATGTGTATTACTTAAAAGATTATTTTATTGTGGAGTTCTGGACACCAGGCGGCCTGAGGCTGCAGGCCCAATTGCTCTGGAACTTAGCATGCCCTCACCCCTGTTCCTCTTTGGACCTCAGGTTGGTTTCATGGGACCTTAAGACAAACTCGCACCCCACCCCACCCACAAACTGGATCGAGCCAACCAGCAGTGCCAGACACCAGGCGGCCTGAGGCTGCAGGCCCAACTACTCTGGACTTTCACATACCCTCACCGCTGCTCCTCTTTGGACCTCAGGTTGGTTGCATGACACTTTAAGATGAGCTCACACCCCACCCCACCCACAAACCAGATCGAGCTGGCCAGCAGTTCTGGACACCAGGCGGTCTGAGGCTGCAGGTATGGCTGCTCCAGACCTTGGCGCGTCCCCACCCCTGCTCCTTTTTGGACCTCAGGTTGATTGCATGGGACTGTAAGATGAAATCGCACCCCACCCCACCTGCAAACCGGATCAAGCCGGCCACCAGTTCCAGACACCAGGCGGTCTGAGGCTGCAGGCCTGTCTGCCCTGGACCTGTCACTCATCCTCTGGCCCGTCTCCACTCTTTGGACTCTGTGCATTTTACTGATTTGAATAGCACACTGTGCAATTTGTTTTTGTGTTTTGTTTTTCTTTGCTCTTGAAGTATTGCTTATTAGGACAGTTGGAGGCTTACCACTCCTTAGAAATAGGGAGGACTTTGGACCCTCCAAGACTAGTGGCAATAGTTAATGGTAATGGTGAGGTACAGGTAGTCCAACCATAAGAGAAATGATCAATTTTCTAATCCTGTACAACTTTTAACACTCAGAGAGACCTTAAATAAGCTAGGAAGCAACATATAGATTACCTGATGACTAGGAACAATCACAGAGGCTCAAGAAGTATGAGCAACCAACAAAAGACTTCTCCCTCAAGGGAAATCATCAAGCCTACATCACCCACAGTCAATACAATGGACATCAAGGACAAGCCTGATAACTAATTCAGAATATTTGTAGTGACCAAACTAACTCAGTTAGGAGAGAAAAGAGACAAGGAGCTCCAGGAGATGAGGAAGTCCTTTCATGACTTGAAAGAAAAATGTATACCTTAACAAGAACCAGATGGAACACCTAGGGTTGAAGAGTGTGATACAGGAAATCACAACCTCCCTTGAAAGTACTAAAAGTAGGCTAGATTAGGCAGAAAATCGAATCTCTAATGTAGAAGACAAAACATCTGACCTAGAAAAAAAGCATCAAGAAGATTGAAAAAGCAACCATGAAAAATGGGGATAATATAAGAGGAATACTGGATACCCTCAAGTGCTCCAACATCCAGATAATTGGTATCTCAGAAGAGGAAGAAAATAATAAGGGCCTAGATAATTTATTCCATGAAATCCTGGAAGAAAACTTTCCAAACCTAGAAAGGCATTTAAATATCCAGACCCAAGAAATACATAGGACCCCGAGTAAAATCAACCCAAGAAGATCCTCTTCAAGGCACATCATAGCTAGACTGACAAAAGCAGCAGACAAAAACAAGATATTAAAGTTGGCAAGAGGAAAACGTCAAGTTACTTACAAAGGTCACCCCATCAGGCTAACATTGGATCTCTTGGCGGAAACAATGCAGGCAAGGAAAGAATGGGGAAGCATAGTCAAAGTGTTGAGTGAAAAACAATTTTAACCAAAAATACTATACCCGACAAAATTATCTTGCTTATGGCAAAAAAAGATAAAAAACATTCTCTGATAAATAAAATTTAAAGGAATTTACCAACTCCAGGCCAGCTCTTCAAGAGGTCCTGAAGGGAATGGTATACCAGGAAAACTAAAAAGTCAGACTGACAGTTATACAAGAACAAAAAGCAATCAAGAAAATGGCTCACTAAACGGTAGGATCAGGTCTATAAAAATCGATAATTACATTGAATGTCAATGTATTAAATTCTCCAATTAAAAGACATAGACTGGCCAAATGGATAAAAAAAGAAACCCACTGCTCCCTCCAAGAAACTCACCTTATGGATAAAAACATACATAGACTAAAAGTAAAGGGCTGGAAAAAGATATTCCATGCAAATGGAAATCAAAAAAGGGCTGGAGTAGTGATAGAGATCTCAGACAAAATAGATTTCAAGATAAAGACTGTAAAAAGAGACAAAGAAGGACATTATATAATAGTAAATGGGGTAATCCAGCAAGAAGACATAACCCTTATAAATATCTATGCACCCAATTCAAGTGCACCTAAATTTGTGAAGGGAAGACTGCTGGAGCTAAAAGGAGAGATAGGGAGAAACACTATAATTGTTGGCGATCTCAACACCCCATTATCCACTTTAGACAGATCTTCAAGGCAAAATAAATAGAGAGATACAGGACCTAAAT
>NW_006206008.1:22656-25013 GCF_000334495.1 Tupaia belangeri chinensis | reverse complement strand
TGCTTCACTCAGCAATAAATCTTCCATACTCTTCTGTCGAAAGTCAGGATCTTGGTTGTTTTTTTTTTTTAATGAGTGAGTAGTATTCCATAGAGTATATGTGCCACAGTTTTACAATCCATTCATCTATTCATGGACACTTGTGTTGCTTCTATTTCTTAGCAATTGTGAATAATGCTGCAATAAGCATCAATGTGCAAGAACTTTTCTGATTAAGGATTTTTCTGTCCTTTGGGTAGATACCAAGAAATGAGATTGCTGGATCATATGGTAGTTCCATTTGTAGGTCTTTAAGGAATATCCAAATTGTTCTCCATAGTGGCTGGGACCAATTTACATTCCCACCAGCAGTGTAGGAGATTTCCCCTTTGACCACACTTCTGCAAACACTTTTCATTTTGTTTTGTTTTGTTTTGTTTTGTTTTGTTTTCAATCTTAGTCATTCTGACTGGGGTTAGGTGGTTCTCATTGTGGTTTTCATATGCATCTCCTTTACAATGAAGGATGGTGAGCATTTTTTATATGCTTTTTGTCTATTTGTATGTCTTCCTTAGAGAGTGTTTTGTTTTGTTTTGTTTTCAACACATTCTCCCATCTTTTTTTCAGGATATCTGCTTGAGTTCCTTGTGTATTCTGGTTATAAGTCCCTTATCTGACACATAGTTTTCAAAAAATATTTTCCCATTCTGAGGGCTGTTGATTCATACTAATTACTGTGTCTTTTGCCATGCAGAAACTTCTTATTTAGATGTAATCCACTTGTCTATTTCGGGGATTATTGACTGTGCTCTGGGGGTCTTATTTAAGAAGTCTGAGCCTACCCTAATGTCTCCCAGAGTTTCCTCATCATTTTCCAGGAGCAGTTTTATAGTTTGAGGTCTTAGGTTTAGATTTTTCATCCACTTTGAGTTTATTTTTGCTGAAGGTGAGAGGTTGGGATTCAGATTCATCTTTCTGCAGGTGGATATCCAATCTTTTTAGCACTATTTGCTAAAGAAGTTTTTCCTTTCCCCAGTGGATTGACTGGCACCCTTTGTCAAAAATCAGTTGGCTGTATGTCTGGGAGTTATTTCTGGGGACTCTATTCTGTTCCATTGGTCCACCTGTCTATTTCTGTGCCAGTAACATGCTGTTTTGATTACCACAGCTTTGTAGTATATTTTTGGGTTAGGGAGTGAAAGTCCAACCACTCCCCTCTTCTTGTACAGTACTGCTTTGGCAATTTGATGTCTTTTATGATTCCAGACAAATTGTATAATTGTTTTTTCCATATCTGTGAAGAATGTCTCTGAAACTTTGGGATTGCCTTTAATATGTAGATTAATTTGAGTAGAATTGTCATTTTGATTATTTTAATTCTTTCAATCCAGGAACATGGGATGTACTTCCACTTATTTGTGTCATTTTCAATTTCTTTTTTTTTTTAGCTTCTTATAGTTTTCCTTGTGAAGGTCTTTAACTTCTTTTGCTAGATTTTTTTCCCCAGGTGTCTTATACCTTTTGTGGCTATTGTAAATAGAATTATTTTTTTCAGATGTATCTCAATCTGCCTTCTGTTTTTATATAGAAATGCTATAGATTTCTGTATGTTGATTTTGTATCCTGCAGCTTTACTGTATTTATGTATTCCTTCCAGGAATTTTTTCATGGAAAACATTGGGTCTTCTATGTATACCATCATGTCATCTGCAAATAGAGTTTCACCTCTTCTTTTCTTATTTGAATGTCTTTTATTTTATCCTCTTTTCTGATTGTGTTGGTGAGGACTTCCAGTTCGATATTGAAAAGAAGAAAGTGGACATCCTTGTCTTGTACACGTTTTTAGTGGAAAAACATTCAACTTTGATCCATTGAGGATGATGTTCAGTATGGGTTTTTCATAGATAGCTTATATTGTGATGAGAAATGACCCTTCTATGCCAATTTTGCTGAGAGTATTGATCATGAAAGGATGTTGTATCCTAACAAATGCTTCTACTGCATCAATTGATATAATAAAAAATTTTTTATCTTTTTTTCCTGTTAATATGGTGTATTCCATTTATGGTTTTACGTATGTTGAACCAGCCTTGCATCACTGGTATAAAGCCTACCTGGTTGTGATGTATAATCTTTTTTGTATGTTGTTGAATACAATTTGCTAGTATCTTGGTGAGAAATTTTGCATCTATATTCATCAGAGATATTGGTCTATAGTTTTCCTTCCTTATCCTGTCCTTATCTGTTTTATGGATAAGGGTGATGGAGGCTTTATAAAATGAATTTGGGAGAGTTTCACCCATTTGAATCTTTAGAAATAATTTGAGCAGAATGAGGATTAACTCTTCTTTAAAAGTTTTATAGAATTCAGTGGTGAC
>NW_006206008.1:18152-18924 GCF_000334495.1 Tupaia belangeri chinensis | reverse complement strand
GTTGGCAAATTCTTTCAGGTTTTGTTTGAGAAGATTTTAATCTTTTTCTCCCATATGAAAGATAATCTTGCTGGATATAATAATCTTGGCTGAAATTGTTTCTCTATTAACACTTTCACTATGTCTTCCCATTATTTCCTTACTTGCAATGTTTCTGTTAAAAGGTCCAGAGTTAGCCTGATGGGATGACTTTTGTAAGTCACTTTTTGTTTCTCTCTTGCCAGTTTGAGTATTTTGTCTTTATCTGTGGGCTTGGCCAGTCTTACGAAGATATGCCTTGGGGAAGATCTTCTTGGATTAATTTTATTTGGAGTCCTTTGTCTTTCTTGGGTCTGGGTGTGTCAATGCTTCTCTACATTTGGTAAGTTTTCTTCCAGGATTTTATGGAATAGATTTTTCTTGCCCTTATTAGTTTCTTTATGTTCTGGGATACCAATTATTCACATGTTTGGACGTTTAATGGAGTCTAATATTTCTTGTATATTATCCTCATGTGTGTTATTTTGTTGTTGTTATTTTTCTCTATCTTTTTGGTGTTGTTTTTCTAGGTCCAAGGTTTTATTTATTTTTTTTTCTCTTTAACATTTTATTCATGTTATAGAGGGATTTCATTTTTGTTTGCTTTTTTCCAATCATTAGGAGAATGGTTGAGGAGTACTGCATCCACTGGTACTTCGATGACACAGGTAAGATTCCAGATTCACATTTTCAGGTACTGAAAGTTCCCTCTAAACACCACCAAGTCAGCCTTCATTTCTGCATCTTCCTGCTG
>NW_006206008.1:10940-18137 GCF_000334495.1 Tupaia belangeri chinensis | reverse complement strand
GTAGTCACATCTTATGTCGGTATTTCTCCAAAGAAAGCAGCTGTTTAGAAGTGAATGTGCCTCTTCTTTTTTGTCTTATAAACTGAACTGCATCTTCGCACTTCATTCCACATTCAATCAAAGCAAGTGCAACCAGCACAGATGCCCTTCCCAATCCTGCGACACAATGCACTGCAACACAGCAACCTGGTTACGTGCACTCGCCAGACAGATAGAGACATAGAGACAGAAAGCGAGAAATCACTCGCCAGGGGTATGGTCATGCTGCAATCCCTTCTCCTCCATTCTCCTCTTGGGATCTTGGGCACGCACGCACGCACATGCGCCTGGCATGAGTTTTAAGCCACCGGGTACGGGACGCGAACCGCTGTCGACTATGTGGGAGTCCAGCGACTGCTGGACTATGTGGGAGTCCATTACGCTAACTGCTGGTTCCCGCAGCAACCTGGTTCTTCACGAAATTTGTTTTTTAACAAGTTTAGCCAATCATCTACTATCTGATTAGAGGGTGGAGCTCCATCATCAAATGGCTAATCTAGAACACGGAACCCTTCTTTTTCAACTGGAGCTTTATCATATGTAGCATCACAAACTCGAACCAAAGTTGTCACTCCACACTTCTTAAGTTCCTCTGTGAACTTGTTGAGAGTAGCATTGGTAGGATTATGAGTTATCAGAAAGCGCATGTTCTCATAGGAGATCTCCACAGGGGCTGGACAGTTTATTATGGCAAATAAAAAGTGTGAGCATGCGTGTGTGAATGTGATGAGGAAATGGAAAAAATCAATTCATCTTGAACTGTTTCACAGCAGAAAACATTAAAAAGACCACTAAATGCCTATTATTGATCAGTGTTTCTCTATTCGATGTGTTTATTCCCTATGAAGCTTCTCTTTTCAAGATAAGCGGAAGTATTGAGAATCCACTTCAATCCAAATTCAAGTTGGGCCCCAATGTCTGCAGATGGATACCTTCAGACTCCAAAAAAATCCAACTACATACAAACTTAAGTAGCCTTTACTACATTTAGGCACTAGTGAGACAAGTTAAAAGTGTAGGTCGCTTCCACTTTTGTTTACTTGATGCTTAATTTTACTGGAATCATTAAATGAAATATGCTTACGATTAAAAAAAAAAAAAAGCCAGCTATTTCTGAGGCCAGTCTCGGTGTCCAGAGTCTTCAAGGCAATGTTAATTATGGCACGTAGAACCCCCAAGCTCACTTGTCAACGAAAACGCTGTGCTGAGCCTGGCAGAAGTCTGCCCTCACGCTCAGAATCGCCATTAAATGCAACATATATTCCAACGAAAAACGCTGGCGAGCTGGGGCCCGGGCATTAAAGTCTGGTGGCGGCGGGAGCGAGGAGGCGTCTCTCTCCTCAGTCACCTCCGCGGTGGTGGCGGCGACTCCCCCCTCCGAGGTTTTATCTTCTACATCAGAGATTTGATCTTCAGCATGGGCTAATTGACTTTTAATACTTTCGAGAGAGTTTTTGATTTCCTGTATAACAGACTTTATCTCTAATAGTTCCATCTGATTCTTCCTTAGTGTCCATTTCTTCTTTCATACCGTGGAAGTACTTTCTAATCTCCTGTAGCTCATTGTCTCTTTTCTATTCCAACTCATAGAGTTTTGTCACCATGAATGTTCTAAATTCTTTCTCTCTCATTTTAGTAACATCTGTTTTTTCAAGAGATGGAGGGGAGTTATTGTGTTCTTTTTTTTTTCCAGAAAAAGAATATTTATTTTAACCTGATAATAGATAAATAAAGGGAAACCTCTTCTTTACAGGAGAATGACAATTAGTTAATACAGAAAGAAAAACAGAATTAGAAAAATCATAATTTTGCAAACATATTTCCTGGTTTATTCACACCTGAGGTTCTTCTACTTCTAGCCATGGGGAGAGTTATTCACTTTGGAATACCTTTCTGGAGTATGATTCTTTGACTGGGAACAAGTGCGCTTCCCTTTTCCTGTAGACTGATGTGTGTCAAAGTGTCTCTTCTGCTGTGTTTTGCAATTTGGTATGCACAGAAGGAGTATTATTATATTCAGGAGTCTGAAGAGCAGTCTTTTTCGCAGGTGGTTAAGTAATAGGGAGGATCCCACAGAACCACACAATACCAGGGGATTTGAAAACTGTGATTCTGGACCTGTCTTGCCCCTTATGGTGTGTGGAAGATTAGCAGGAGATGCCAATATACGATGGAAGAGCCAGGGTTCTGGAGATAGAAATGAGCTCTGTTGGAAAGCTGGGGGCAGCCCTGTAGGGTAAGGAGAAGTGGGAAATTAACAAAAGAAAGAAAAAGAGAAGAAAAAAAAAAGGCCTACCTTGCTGACAGAGAGGGTCACAGGGGTTGGGGCAGCTGAATCTGGAGCTGGGGCATAGGGCTATGCCTCAGTGTCCCATAGGCCAGGGGTCTGGAGATAGGAATGGACTCTACTGGAAAGCCAGGGGAAGTCCTGTGGGGTAAGGAGAAGTGTAAAATTAACAAAAAAGGAAGAAGAGAAGGGTGAAAAAAGGGCCTACTTTGCTGACAGAGAGAGTGTCATGGGGGTTGGGGCACCGGAAGCTGGAACTTGGATAGGGGGCCCTGCCTCAGTGTCTGTTAGGCCAGGGTCTAGATATGGGAATGGGCTCTGCTCACCATTATAAATATTGAAACAAGTATTGAACCTTATACTTTTTCTCATATGTTCTGGTCTGGGAGTGATACTGTTATTTGGATTAGTCACATGTCTTTTTTCAAAAGAAATGGAATGATAAAACAGTCTTCTGATGCTCACAATGACAGAATATTGCCATTTCCACAGCATGCACTCTCTTCACTCAATATCCCATTGTATAGGATATTGATATCTTATCAAGTCAAGTATTATTTCCTCCCCATTTAAGTGGGACAATCCAAAATTGAACTAAGGTTAGAATTAGTTTTTTTTTTTTTTCTTATTCAGATCACATATGGTCCTTTTGATCCCATCCTAAGTGATAAAGACCAGTTTTTATCAGTTTATCAGATGGCCACCAAGGACAGCTCTCTGGCTCATGCAGTCATCTGGTTGTTGCTGTATTTTGGCTGGACGTGGGTGGCGCTCTATGTATCTGATGATATGCAAGGGGAGCAGTTCCTCCAGGATGTAAAGGCAAAGATGATAGAAAAGGAGATCTGTGTGGACTTTACAGAAAAGCTCCCTCCCACAAAAGGTGTCTTTTTTCCACGTGACTTAACTCTTAAGACGAGGATCAGAGTTTCATCTGCAAATGTCTATATAGTACATGGTGATGAAGGGAGTGTCTGGAAACTGGGACATGTGAAAGAATTCTATTTAATTTTGGGAAAGGTATGGATCATGAGAAATCTCTACTCCCCACAGTGGAATCATATTTTTACTGCTTTTAAGAATATTCCATACTCTTTCCATGGAAGCCTGTTATTTTCAAACCAGAAAAGGAAAATTCCTAGCTTTAAACAATTTCTCAAGAAAGTGAACCCTTCTCAGTACCCAGAAGATTTTTACTTCAGTAAACTCTGGGCTCACTTTTTTCTCTGCGCACTTGCTGGATCACTATGTGGCAAAATTGTGGACTGCCCACCAAATTCTTCCCTAGAGTTTCTGCAGTCTTCTAATTTGGACATAATGACCATGTCTGACTCCAGCTTTTTTACTTATCATGCTGTACATAAAGTGGCTCAAGTTCTTTATAAGATGCTTTGGCAGAAAATAGAAATAACTCCAGGAGTTGTTGACCACCTTATTCTTCCCTGGCAGGTAAATACCATTCACAAGAACTGAGAATATTTGGAGGTATTTTCTCATTTTTTAAAAGCTTTCTATCATAGGACACATGCACTCATCAAGGAGTGAAAGTGAATGGGAAAGTGAAGCATGATCCCCCAGTGGGTATGGCCACAGAGCAATTCCTTCTCTTCCATTCTCCTTCTGTGGTTTTGGGCACCCATACATACAGGTATGTGTGCTTTTCATGCTTCCAGGTCTGGTACTAGCACCATGGTCGGCCATGAGGGAGTCCACCCTCTCCACCACACCACCTGCTGACCCATCGAGGTGTTTTTAAAGAGGTTTTTTTGAGAGTTTTTTGCTATTGGGCATGTGCACTCACCAGAAAGACAGAGAGAGACAGAAAGACAGAAAGCAAGAAATTACCCCCCCCCAAGGGGGGCGGGGGTTATGGCTCTGGCACAATCACTTCTCCTCCATTTTCCTTTCAGGATCTTGAGCACAAACACAAATATGCCTGGTGTGAGTTTAAGCTACCAGGTCTGGGATTGGAACCATGGTCGTCTACATGGAAGTCCAGCAACATAGCCGTTACACCAACTGTTGGTCTCAAGAGAGATTTTTGCTATAGGGCATGTGCACTCACCTGTGAGAGAGGGACAGAATGACAGAAAGTGAGAAATCACCACCAGGGGAGATGGCCATGCCACAATCGCTTCTCCATTCTTTTTTTGGGATGTTGGACATACACACATACACTCATGCCTGGCGTGAGTTTTAAGCCTCCAGATTTGGGACTCAAACCCTGGTTGAATAAATGGAAATCCAGCAATGTAACCATTATGTCATCCATTGGTCCCTGACTCCTCGTGGTTTTGTTTTGTTTTTATTTTTAGTTTGTTTTGTTTTGTTTTGTTTTTGTTTGTTTGTTTGTTTGTTTTTTTCATAGGGCATGGGTGCTCATCAGAGAAGAGAGAAAATGAAAATGTGAGAATTCACCTTCAAGGGAGGATGGCCATACTACAATCCCTTCTCCTCCATTATCCTCTTGGGAGGTTGGGCATGCACACATATGTGGCCAACATGATTTCAGGCCGAGTCCAGGACTCAAATTATGGTAGGTGATAAGAAAACCCAACCATCCTAACCATCATACCATATGTAGAGGTTTTATTGTTTTTTTTTGGTTGTGTTTTGTTTTGTTTTGTTTTTGAGTAATTTTTCCTATTAGGTGCATAGGTTTATCAGACAGACACAGAAAGTGAGAAATTTCACCCCAGGGGGTTTGGACATGTCGCAATCCCTTCTTTTTCATTTTCCTCTTTGAATATTAAGCAGGCATGCAGATATGCCCATTGTGAGTTTTAAGCCAGCCCCCCAGGATTTGAACCGTGGTTGACTAGGAGAGAGTTCAATGATATAACCATTATATCATGTGGTGGTCCCTGTTGAGGTATTAAAAAAAAACATACACACAACATAACTATGTTTTCTTCTCAAAATCAAGAAGATTAGTCAAAATTTGTAGAAAAAGTTTTTATTTTTATTGTTTTCATGCAAAGGTACATGGGTGATTGTTATTTCTACTTAGAGAGTTCTGCCACTACAACATTAGATATTAAATTATTTGGGGTGGCTCCATGGCTTGGTGATTGATGTAGCCAGATTCCACTTAGCCAACCATGTAGCTCGGGTTTAGGATCCAAAAATTGAGAAACATTAAGAATGTGTGTGTCCCTAAAAACATGTTTGTCAATGGAGGAGAAAGAATTGCTGCATGACCATTCTCCATGAAAGTTGCTTTTTTCTCTCTCTGGAGAGTACATGCAACCTCTGGCAAATTTTTAAAATTACTTACATTAGTAAAAATACAGTGAAATCCCAAAAAATATTTAAGTAAAGATACTTGACAAAACATAGATCAAAATTGGTCACATCTATGTGTGTTTTTTAGGAATGGATTCAACATCAGAGAATATTGACATAATGACCATATCTATTTCAACTCTAGTGATACAGATGCTGTGGTCGAAAACTTCCATGCAATACTCATGATAAGGAGAAAAATAAGTTCTATATAATATTCTAACATGACTCATGGAAATTTATTTATTTTAGACTTAACTGTATTTTTACTATCTGCTTAAATCCTGGAGGAAGGAACAGTGACATAATTTTAAAACATGAAACCACTTTTGAAGCATATAGTCTCAGAGTATCATACTTGGTTTATAAATACGTTTATAATTTAAATAAACTCTAAATCATGGGACCAGAAATTGTCAGAATGATTAAGTCCCTGCACTCCCACATGGTCAAATGTGGTTCAAATCCTGTACTGGTGGTTTTCTTTCTCACTTTTCCTCTCTTTAGCTCTCCATCTCTTTTTGTTAATTACATAAGCCCTAGAGTAAATCTAAAAATTAGCAATAATAATTAATAAAAAGAATTAATGATTTTAAAAATACTAAATTCAAAACAATTGTATGAAACATCTTTTTCAAAAAAAGGACAAATACACTACACAAATTTGTTGGCAAACCAAGTAAATACAATATACATACATACAAGTAAACAGAAAGTTTAGTTTCTATCTGATTTTCACTTGTACTAATAACAACATTTGAATTACTCTTTGAGCAATTTTTAAGTTGACTCTCAGAAAAGTAAGTCATTTTGTCAAGATGGTTAGGTAGATGTGGAAAATATTGGCATGTTCCTATTCTAATAATTAAAAGACTGAAAGAACAGTTGCATAAACAATAATAGCTAATTATTTTCTGAAAAATAATGCCATCAATTCAAAATTTAGGAGGCTAACATGGTTTATTAAAAATCTCTGGAGTGTGACCAGAGAATAGTGTGTTGATTAAGTCGCTAAACACTCACATAGCCAATCATGGCTCTAATCCTTGTTCTGGCAGTTTGCTTTCTCACTTTATCTCTCTCTCCTGCAGTCAGTCATGTGGCAGTCCAGCACCTTACCTCCATGCCACATTTGACCCTACCTGGTGTGTTTTGTAAGCTGCTGGTATAGGACTCAGGTTGCCGGGTTAGCCATGTGTGATTCAGCCACTTTAACTATGCCACTGTCTGGCTCCATCTGTGTCCTTTGTGAATTACCAAGATTAGACTCCAATTAGTTCAAACAAGATTTTAATAGTCTGGATTTTATGAGGATCTACGTACAAATCACTCTCTGGGAAACATCTTAGAAATTTTCTCATGAGCTACAACCACTCCTCCATTGTTTTTATGAAGGAAAACAAAAAAGAGCTCATATTACAAGCCCTGAGCAGGTGACCTTTCAAACCAAACTCAACTCCTTCTAAGAAGTAAACATAAGGGTAGGGTTATTAAAAGGGAATTACTTGATAGATATGGACCAAATAACTCTCTATTAAATGCAGTTCTAATTTTTAAACCCTGTCTTTAATATAGCTTCATCCATT
>NW_006206008.1:9131-10264 GCF_000334495.1 Tupaia belangeri chinensis | reverse complement strand
CATTCCCCCAAGGGGTGATTTTTTTCCTCTCACTGTCTCTCTTTTTCTCTCTTTCATGATACACACACCCCAAGACAAAAATCTCTAAAAGAAACAATAAAGAAAATCAAAATATATACAGAGGTATCTGAACAGAGTCCTGAAATTAAATTGTGTGACTGCTTTAACTCAGTAGTAAGTTTGATTTTTATGGGGCCAGCAGTGACATCATACTGAAGGTACTAGATTCTGACATAGTCAACCATGGTCAACTTCTGAATTTGGTGGCTTGAAAATCATGCCTGGCATATGGGTGCTTGTGCAAGCCCCACATCTGTAGACCAGAAAGTGGATAAGTGACTGTGGCATGGCCATCCCCATGAGGATTAATTTCTCCCTTATTATCTCTCTGTCCCTGTCTCTCTTTGGAAAACACACACAACCCATGCAAAACCTAAAGAGAAGTGAATTAAAGTCTTGTCTCAGTAAAAATGTAAACTAAAAAAAGTAAAATTTGCCCTTTACATTCCGACTTTGAACTACTCACTTGTTGTTATGTACATTGTAAACTATAGAAAAAGTTCTTTTTTTGTTTTGTTTAGTTTTTGTTTTTTGTTTTTTGTTTTTTGCTATAGGTCATGTGCACTTGCCAGAAAGACAGAGACAGAGAAACAGAAAGCGAGGAATCACCCCCAAGGGGTAGTGGCTATGTTGTAATTCCTTCTCCATTCTCCTCTTGGGATCTTGGGCATGCATGCACATATGCCCGGTGTGAGTTCAAGCCACCAAGTCTAGGACTCAAACCACGGTCAACTACATGGGAGTCCAGTGACACAGCCATTAGCCAACTGCTGGTCCCAAGTTCTGATTTTTACTAACTGATTTGTTATCATATGTTTGTTCAAGCAGCAGTCTAATTAATAATATCAATAAGGTGATGTATGTATATATAGAATTGAACATTGTTTAATAAAAATATTTTATGAGAATATATTTACAACATATTTTGTGCTTTCTTTTTTTTTTTTTTTTGAGAGATTTTCACTGTAGGGCGCGTGCGCTCGCCAGACAGACAGAGAGAGACATAGAGACAGAAAGCGAGAAATCACCCCCCAGGGGGGATGGTCACGCCGCAATCCCTTATCCTCCATTCT
>NW_006206008.1:8276-8946 GCF_000334495.1 Tupaia belangeri chinensis | reverse complement strand
CAGAGAGACAGACAGAAAGTAAGAAATCATCCCCCGGGGGGATGGCCATGTCATAATCCCTTCTCCATTCTGCTCTGGGGATTTTGGACACACACACAAACGCACCTGATGTGAGTCTCAAGCTGCCTGGTCTGAGAACCAAAATGGGGTCAGCCAAGTGGAAATCCAGTGATGTAACCATTTTGCCATCTGTTGGTCCCTGAGAAATGCACTTTTTAGAATTTTGTCATTGTGCTAACATCATAGATTGCACTGACACAACCGTAGATGATACTGCACACCACACATAGAGTTTATATGGCCTAACCTATTATTTTATGGTACCACTATAATCTATGCTGTTTATCATTTATTGAAATGCCTTATGTCTTTAATGGAGCACATGACTCTTTTATATGTGTGTGTGTGTATAAAAAATCTCTCTCTATGTTCTGAAACCCTATATTATTTGTGAACCAAGTCCTTCTTATATTTTGGTATACTGCAAAAACAAGTAGATTATACAGTAATATACCATTTATGTTTTTGAAGATACCATTCACATTTTCTCTTGTCATTTTGCAAACCATTCTTATTTTTTCAGAAATTATTTATTTATTTTATTATCTCTTCTTCTTCTGCTGCTGCTTCTGCTTCTGCTGCTTCTTCTTAAAAGTGACTAGAGACTGAC
>NW_006206008.1:7388-8241 GCF_000334495.1 Tupaia belangeri chinensis | reverse complement strand
ATGTGAGTCTAGTGCCTTAACCACTATAGCACCTTCCAGCCCCTTGTATACCACTCTTCATTGTACTAAACATTTTAAAACATTGACTATAAACTCAGGCAATTAGATGTTGCAGAAGATTTATATAAATATCATGCTTTGCACATGTACTGTGTTAAAATATAAAAAGCAGTACTCAACTGGCCTCAGAACGCACAAATGGATTAACCACACTTTCCTCATGTATCTGCTGGCCCTTGAGTTTTAAGTTAACTTTTTATTGTGTACCTAATTATCACATTTTTAGATATTTAAAAATCCAGAACCTAAAGTTTTCTACCCAAATATATATGAGAATATAGTATACATATTCTTGAAAACACAACTTTTCAGAGTCTTTACCATGTAAACCTGCATTGAAATTGTTTGGGATGAAATGATTGCATAAGACAAGAGAATGACACAAGGGATATTTTTAGTCATATATGGGATAAATTAATTAGGTACCTTGGAAAAATCCAGTAAATAATACATGAAGGTGACTGGCAGGTGGTATAGTGGCTAAAGCACTGGACTCCCATATGTCTGATTGCAGTTTGAGTCCCAAAAATGATGGCTTGCTTTCTCACTTTACTTTCTCTCTCTTGTTCTCTGTGTCTCTGTGGTCAAATTTTTTAAATGATAATAAATTAAATAAACAATTCTTTTAAAAATTAATAAAACAAAGAAGAAAGCTTATATACTAGATCTTAATTAGAGGTCTTGCTAAAGGGGGTCAGCAAGTAGTATAGTGGTTAAGGCTCTGGATTCCCACATGACTGACTGCAGTTTGAGTCCTGAACCTGGAGGCTAGAATGTCACACCCAACACAGAT
>NW_006206008.1:0-7290 GCF_000334495.1 Tupaia belangeri chinensis | reverse complement strand
TCTCTCTCTCTGGCAAGCACATGCACCCTATAGCTGAAATACCTCTTTGAAAAAAAAATAGAAGAATCCCAGGTAATATCAAAAGGATACACAGTGATGAACTATTAGAGGCAAATATTTTCTTTGCAGGTAAGAGAAATTAGAGTATCCCATAACATAACATACCTGATTATGACTAATGATTCTGTTTTCTGCCCAGATTCCTAAATCTGTGTGTAGCCACAGCTGTGTTCCTGGATTTCAGAAAATTCCCCAAGAAGGAAGACCTGTTTGCTGCTTTATTTGTGTTTCTTGCACGGAGTCAGATATTTCAAATCAAACAAGTATGAAATATATAATTACATTGTTAGTTCCTAATATTGCTCAATCCAAATAAAACTATTACTACTAGAAATAAAATATATGGGCCAGCAGGTGGCATGGTGGTGAAGACACTGTCCCATGTGGCCAATAGTGGTTCAATTCCCAATCTTGAGACTTGAAGATCACACCGGGCACATGTGCATGCATGTCCAAAATCCCAAGAGGAGAAAAGAGAAGACATTGTGGCATGGCCATCCCCCCAGTGGATAATTTCTTAATTTCTGTCTTTCTGTCTCTCTTGCAAATATGTGTATCCTATAGCAAAAATCTCTCTCTCACACACACAAATAGAAATGAAACATAGAACATTATTCTTAATTCACGTACTCATATTTTTTTATACACACTATTCTACCCTATTATGTTTAAGCTGTTTTCTGGACATGCTCATTCTATTAGGTTGAACTGTAAAACTATTTCCAGTGGACACCCTTGCAGTTTGGTGCTGGGTAAGACAGTGTCAATCTTAGATCTCATACTGGACCACATTAGTCATAAAATGAAAAAGGTGTCATTATTGAAGTTACCTGTGAATGCCTTAAACTTTGAATCTGACTTTTATTCCCAGATGATAAGCCAAAAATAATTACAGATAAATCATTAAGAATATATTTTATAACTTTTAGAACCAAGCTCATAAATATGTGCAATTAAGTACAAAGAATTGAGTAATAACAGAATACCGCAATTGAAATACATTGCAGGGAGATAAAGAAACACAGTTTAAAAATGAAAGACTCAACATTCTAATACATTTCACATTTGGGCATCTCAAAATTTGCTGTCATACAAAATATACTATCAAGTCATTATCAAAATAAAATGTGGTCTTGTCAAATATGAAATATGAAAAGTTATAAGAAATCATGCTTCCATTTTTCCCATACATAAGAAGTAAATATGTTTTGAAATTTTCCATAAGTATTATGCAATTCCAGAGATTCTAATAGCAGAAATCATTTCATTTTCATCTCTAGTAAAAGTAAATATTTCAGGTTATAATCTGCAAAACAAAACAAAACAAAAAAACACCAAATTTTTTTGTGAAGGAATTGGAGGAATTGGAAAATTAAATAAGTGTACAAAACAAGAAATAAAAATGAAATGGAGGTAAAGAAAGCCCATATCATGGTGCTTAAGGGGGCAATCTCCCCCATGACCCAAATTGTTACATGAGCCCCAAACAAGATGACTTTAAAAATATATTAGGAATTTCTATGTTGTGTAAAATAATGATAAGAGGAAAAAATGGTGCAGGGGATGATAGCATGACCATTTCATGGAGGTGGTGTTGTCTTGCTTTCATTCACTGTGTGAGTCTCTCTAGCGAGTGAATGTGTCTTCTTGAAAATTAAAAAAAAAAAAAAAAGAAGAAGAAGAAAAAGAAAAAGAAAAATTGGTGCTAGCAGCTGACATGGTTGTCAAGGTGCAGGACTACCAAATGACCAATTATAGGGCTGTGATGGCCAAGTGGTTAAGGCGTTGGACTCGAAATCCAAATGACCAATTTTGGTTAGAGTCTAAGATTTGGTGGCTTTCTTTCTCACTTTCCCTCTCTCTGTCTCTGTCTTTCTTGGTGAGTGCACATGGTCTATAGTAAATTTTAAAAATAATAGTAAATAGGGACCAGTAGTTAGCACAATGGCTATGTCACTGAACTCCCATGTAGTCAACCACGGTTTGAGTCCCAGACCCGGTGGCTTAAATTCATGCCAGGCACGTGTGCGTGTGTGCCCATGATCCCAAGAGGAGAATGGAGGAGAAGAAATTGTGGCATGGTCATCTCTCATGGGGGATGATTTCTCGCTTTCTGTCTCTCTGTCTCTCTCTGTCTTTCTGGTGAGCGCATACACCCTATAGCAAAAATCTCTCAAAAAATAGTAAATAAAAGTAAATAAATAATTTTTTAGAAATATAAAGGAAAATAAATATAGAAAGAAAGGATTTGGGATGCAGAAGAAAACAAATACAGACATACAGGTGCCAAACATGTTCCTGAGAGAGAAGCCAAAAATATCTGCTGTGAAAGAGGTTGTGTAAGGGAACCAGCAGTTAGTGTAATGGCTATGTCGCTGGACTCTCATGTAGTCGACTGTGGTTTGCGACCTGGACCCGGTGGCTTAAAACTCACGCCGGGCACGCATGTGAGGTGTGACCATCCCCCCTGGGGGATGATTTCTCACTTTCTGTCTTTACATCTCTCTCTGTCTGTCTGGTGAGCACACGCGCCCTATAGCGAAAATCTCTCAATAAATAAATAAATAAATAAATAAATAAATAAATAAATAAAGGGGGTTGTGTAAGAAAAAAAGTGAGTATCACTATAATAGTTTTTCTAAGAATTATGAATTTTATTTGTCATTATTATTATTACTAAAATTTGGTATAGGTCATGCACACTCACCAAAGAGAGACCAGAAAGTAAAAGAAAGGAAAAGCGAGAAAGCAAGTCACCAGGTCTGAGATTCAAGCTGCAACAAATCATTTGAGAGTCTAGGATTTTAACTTCCATGCCACCTGCTGGTCCCCATTCTAATTCTCAGAGAAAATATTGGGCTGTTGGAAGTGTAATGACATATTTTTTTCTACACAAAAAAGTGTAATGACTTTTCTGACAATTCAAAACTATTGCCTCAGTATTACCGTAAGTAAGCAACTAAGTGAGTAAGTAAATACTTTAGAAAAGATTAGTTATCAGATATTTTACTTAAAAAATGTAATTGAAACACAAACATGTCTGTTACTTTATGTAATCTCCCTGACTGCTTTCCTGCTACATGACATAGACATGAGTAGTTGCAACAGAGAACTTGTTATGTACAAAGGCAAAAATATTATCAGTCTTGAAAAAAAATTAACAAATCATACTTTCAAATGTATATATATGAACATCTCAAAAAGAACACTCCATCCTTCCATCATGTAATCAAAATACCAATTTCTCAAAAAATAGCTCTATAGAAGCAATCAAATTCCATTCAAGATTTTAATATTCTAAATTAAAACTGTTTTCACATTTACATGGGAGTGTTTATGATATTGACAGAAAAATAAAAATGTACAATGAGAAAAGTCTATACACAAAGTGACCCATTAGATACAAGAAAAAGCAGTACAAATTAGGAAAGAAAAAAAAGTTGGAAACCCCAGAAGAACAAAGTAAAATTTTCTTACTCTGAATATTCATAAGAAAACTATTTGTTTCTATAGTGACGAACAAATATGAGAAACTATGGAAATATAAGGTTCATTATAATGAAATCTCAGGAGAGAGTAGAGAAGAGATCAGGAATAAATCCTCATCCTTTGTAACATCGTTGAAATCTGCAAGATGGACTATCAAGATTCCCGTATACTGAGACCCAGTTTCAAATAAATTGGTGTTATCTGTAGCTGAAAGAATTCTCCCAGTGTCATCAACACAGACTTTTAATTTGGTGTATCTTGGTATTATCACAGGGGCTTTATCTGCACATAATTACATAACAGTGACCATTTCCTTCAACATGACAATCAATTTGTGAAACTAAATTTCTGCATCTTTGATTTTCCACTAGATGCAAAGAAGTGTATCCTGTGCCCAGCTCAAGAATACTCAAACAATGAGCGAACTCGCTGCCTCCCCAAGCATGTGACGTTCCTGGATTTTGAGGATGCTTTGGGGACTGTCATGGCCTGCATGGCTTTGTGCTTCTTTGTCCTCACAGCTGTTGTTTTGGGAGTCTTTGTCAAGTACCGAGACACGCCCATTGTCAAGGCCAACAACCAGGCTCTCAGCTTTATTCTGCTCATCTCCCTCCTGTCATGCTTCCTCTGCTCCTTGCTCTTCATTGGCCATCCTAACACAGCCACCTGTGTTCTCCAACAAGTCACATTTGGCTTTGTGTTCACTGTGGCTATTTCCACCATTCTGGCCAAAACAATTACTGTTATTCTGGCATTCAAGGCTATGAAACCTGGGAGAAAAGTTAGGTGCTTGCTACTCTCAGGGGCTTCCAACTCTGTCATTCCCATTTGTTCCCTGATCCAAGTGATTATCTGTGGAATCTAGCTTCACTGTGGCTTTCCTGGCCAGGAACCTGCCTGACACATTCAATGAAGCCAAGTTCCTCACATTCAGCATGCTGGTGTTCTCCAGTGTCTGGGTCACATTTGTCCCTGTCTATCACAGCACCAAGGGGAAATTCATGGTGGTTGTGGAGGTCTTTTCCATTTTGGCCTCCAGTGCTGGGCTCCTAGGCTGCATCTTTGCCCCCTAGTGCTACATTATCCTGTTAAGGCCTGATAAGAACTCTTGAAAAGCTTTAAAAAACAGAAGGTGTTTCAAATAAAATCTAAAATTCAATGTCAGAAGCCTCTATCACAATTTTAGGGTTTTAAGCCAAAAGTGTACCACTTTTATTTTCTCATAGTATAAAGTGAATGAAAATGACGTCTTAATTTCATTCTTTGAAACTATCATACACATCTAATCTTTGGCAGTTATTAAACCTTCACTTATGAATAATATCTTAGATTAATGGCTGTATTTTACATTGTGAGTATTGATTAATAGCTAAATTTTATCAGTTATTTAATATTTATTTTGTTCTCAAAGAAAGCTTTTTACTTTTGTATAGTTAGGAATAGTGTCTATGTTTTCATATCTGGTTTATTGTTTGTATCTTTCTCTTTTTTAGGAAGGTCTATCTATCTAAAGTCTAGTCAGTTTCTTGATGTTAAAAAAACTAGCTAGTAGTTACATTGTTTCTTTACATGATTTCTATGTCTTTTATTTATATCCATTCTGATTTAATATTTTTGTTTCTACTTGCATTTAGTTTACTTCGCTCTTGTTTTTGAAATTTCTTGATGTGTCAAATAGTTAATCTGATGTATTTCATCTTTTTTTCCATTCCAGAGAATTTTATTTTACCTTTTTCTTAAGTTAAGTTAGAACCTCATTTAATGTTTTACCTAAATGTTGAGAAACTGCCTAGAAATGCTCAGCAGAATTCAATAATTATATGAAGAGAACAGATAAAATATATCCACTAAAAAAAAGTTATTTTAGCTGGTAGCACTTAAGATTGGTTGCCTCCATTCTTAAAAAGTTGTGGGTCCAGTAGGTGGCATAGTGATTAAGGCACTGGACTCACACACTGTTTGAGTTATGGATCTGGCAACTTGAAACTCACCCTCAAAGCATGTACATGCATACCTAAAATCCTGAGTTGAGAATGAAGGAGAAGGGATTGTAGTGAGACAATTCTTCTTGTGTGGAGGGTGATTTCTCACATTCTGTCTCTGTCACTTTCTCTCTGTTGAGTGCTCATATCCATAACAAAGATCTCTCTAAGAAATGTTGTAAAGTAGGACCAACAGGTGGCAAAGTGGTTAAAGTGCTGGACTTCCACATGACCAGCCACAGTTCCAATCCTTGATATAGCTCCTTGAAAATCATACCAGGTATATATGCATGTGTGTTTAAAATCCCAGGATCAGAATGAAGGAGAAGGGATTGTGACTTGGCTATATCCCCTGGGGGGGGTTCTCACTTTCTCTCTCATCAGCTTTAAAAACTACACACAACCTATATCAAAAATATTTAGGGAAAAAAAAGTGTTGTATAGTTGCAAGATGATTCACTGCTGATTAAGTGTTTAGCAATTTTAAGAAGAAATGATACATTTAATAAGTTCCAATCCAGTAGTAAATTTATATTTGGTTAATTACAATGTAATTATTATAAATTAATATTTACTGTAAATTGATTTATTCTTTATTTAAAAATTTTGCTATAGGGCATGTGCACTCATCAGAGAGACAGAGAAACAGAGACAAATTACTCCCCCAGAGTCATGACCATGCCGTCGTTCATTTTTTTCTCATTTTCATCTCTGGATCTTGGGCATGCATGCACATGCACCTGGTGAGAGTTTTAAGTCTCTGCATCCAGGACTTGAATTGCAGTCAAAAACATGCAAGCCCAGTAACTTAATTTACTCTTTGGACTGAGTTCTGGTAATATTAAACTTTTAATTTAAAAACATTAACATATTTTAGCTTTCCTACATGTAATCTATTTTACACTCTTGAGAAAAAATAATGGGAGAACTTGAGGTCATGATCTCTATGCAGAGAATGTTTTACTATGTAGTTACATTTCTTGGTTTAACATTTAAAATGTTAATTTATAAGAAGTAAATCATGTGATTTTTCAATTTACATTATGTAGAAATATTACATTGAGAAAAATAGAGGCTTCAAACTTAAAAATAGAAACAAAATTAGTTCTGCAGCTTTAGAAAATTAATAAAAAGTCATTGTTTATATCAGTGAATTTTGATGTATTAATAGACAATGGTTACCAGAATTACCTGTGTAGATGACTATTAAAGAATGTGCATCATTTTCAGAATCTTTTTGTGTCTTTTTTTTTTTAGGGGGTTTTGCTTAGGGTAACCTGTGCTTGCCAGAATGAGACAGAGAAAGACACCTACAGTGATAGGCAAAGTGATAAATAACCTCTAAAGGGGAATGGCCACACCACAACCCCTCCTTCATTTTTCTCCTATGATATTGGGTGTGTACGCACATACACCTCATCTGAATTTCAAGTCACTGGTCTTGACTCACACTTCTATCAGTCATCAGGGAATCCAGCAACATAACTGCTATGCCATGTGTTGACCCACTCCCTTTCAGGTCTTTATATTCATATTTGGTGTCCAGAGACTGATGATCTTCTTTTGAAAAGGATTTTTTTTGTATTTATGCCCGCTTGCCCATCTCATCACCAAGTCTCACATAACTCAGATTTCTGGCTTGAGTATGCTTGCAGTATTGTTTTCCAGACACACATGAAAGTTCTAAACACCATGAAATAGCTACATATCAATATAATGGTTATTCCCGAAGGTTAATAGATGACTGAAGGTATGGAAT
>NW_006206007.1:0-2485 GCF_000334495.1 Tupaia belangeri chinensis | reverse complement strand
ATAAAATGGCTAGAAATAAATGCCAAATTGCTTATGAAATTTATTTCATCAAACTAACCTCCAATCTCTCATCAAAAACTCTATATGCCAGAAGAGAATGAAGTGACATATTCAAAATTATGGGAAAAAAATTTTTCAGTCAATCATACTATACCATCAAAACTGCCCTTCACAGTGGAGGGAGAAATAAAATTATTCCCAAACAAACAAAAACTGAAGGAACTTACCAGAACTAGACCAGCACGTCAATACTTAATGGAGTACTAGATATGGCAATAAAAGGAAGATAAATATCACCATGGAAACACAGGGGGTATAAAGTTCACCTGTCAAACAACTACCCATAGAAGAACGAGAAATGATTCCATTTCTGCCACTATGCTGTCAAGTAGCAATAAATAATAACGTAAGAAGAAAGGAAATAAGAAAACACAAAACAACCAGAAATCAGCCAACAACATGATAGGTATTAAATTAATACATATTGATAACCTCACTTAATGTAAACAGATTAAACTCCATCAGCAATAAAAGATAAACTAGCTGAATAGATTTTTAAAATAGGAACCTTATGTAGCAGATTCAAGTAAAAGGTGGGAAAAAGTCATTCCATATAAATTTTAAAAATTTGCTACCCTAATATGAGAAAAAATATACTTCAAGATAAAATTTGTTAAAAGAAACAAAGAAGATCATTTAGTCATATTAAAGGTATCAAGTCACTGAGAAGATATAATAATTATAAATACTTATGAACTCAAAATTAAGGCTCCCAAATACATATAACAAGATTGTTAGACCTTAAAGGAGACATAGACACTAACACATTAAATGTTGTGCATTATAACACCCTACTCTCACAATTCAATAGATCATCTATCAGACAAAAAAATGATAAGAGACAGGAATTAAACAATGCCATAAACCAAATGAACTTCACAGACATCTATAGAACATTTCACCCTACAAACACAGAATATAAATTTTTTTAGCAACACATAAAACATTTTCTAATATTGATCACATAACAGAATATGAACTAAGCCCTACAAATTTCAAAGAATAGGACAAAAAATCTAAAAATTATCTGTCTGACAAATTTCAAAGAATAGGACCAAAAAACCTAAAAAATTATCTGTCAATGACAATGTGTATGATAATTTATTTGGCAGGACTAACATACAGTGTTAGTGCTGGGAAAATTAATTTTATATGTTGTAAAGATATACAGTGATTTAATGTAACAAACAATAAAATAAAAAGAATAGAAATCAACAACAAAAAAGAATTCTCATTCTGGCCCAACACCCAATGAAAAGCCAGAATTCATATGCATCTGAGGTGAGCCTAGTTCTGCCCCTTTAATCAGAAAGTTTCTATTCCAAACCTCCTTCTGGCCCGAAACCCAGCAAAAAGCTAGGTAGGGTGGTTTCTGTCTTTTTTCTCTCCCTCTCTCTCTCTCTCCCTTACTCTTGAAAATTTTCTCTGTAGGTGCTGTCTCTTGTCTCTGAACTCTCCTTTCTCTTCTTAATTTCAGAATCCACGTGCACCTGAGGTGGGCCTAGCCCTGGTCCTTTCATGCGGCAAGCTAGCATGCTGTGTAGTTCTCATTTTTTGCCTTTTCTTTTTTAAAAAAATTTTCCCTTTTCATTGTTTTGTTTCATCTTTCTTTTTTGGTCTTTTCCCCATTGTTTCCTTTTTTTTCTACATGACTTTCCCACTTTGCTTCTCACTTTTCACACATTGAGTGTCTAGTCAGGTCTAGGTGCACGGTAGTGAAACATCTGGGTACTTTAAACCCTGCAGCTCAGCGATGTTTATCTATTCCCTTGAAACTGAGAGTCCTTTGTAATTCTAGTTCCAAGTACAGGTTGCTTAGTGAGGATCAGGGAAATGGAACTGCAGAAATAGTGCAGGTCATCTTCTACACACACCTCTAACACCCAGAATTAACTCCAAGAAGGTAGGAAGTAACATATAATCCATCAGATGACCAGAAACCACCTCAGAGGCACAAGAAATATGGAAAATAACTCCCCCAAGGGGGGGGGGGAAGCCAGCCTTTCATCACCCACCTCAGAGGCACAAGAAATATGGAAAATAACTCCCCCAAGGGGGGGGGGGAAGCCAGCCTTTCATCACCCACAGACAGTTCAATGGAACTCGTGGAAATGTCAGATAAAGAATTTAGGATATTCATAGTGACAAAGCTAACAGAGATCCAAGAGAAGAGAGACAACAAACTCCAGAAAATGCAGGAGAAAAAAGACAAGTTCCAGGAGATGAGGAAGGTCTTCCATGATCTGAAAGAGAAAATACACACCATTAAAAAAGAATCAAAGAGAACTGTTAGAGATGAAGGCAGTAATACTGGAAATCAAACCTTCCCTTGAAAGCATTAAAAATCATGCAGAAGATTGAATCTCAGATGTAGAAGACAGAACCTATGATCTAAAAAAAATTTACCAAAAAGACTGAGAAAATA
>NW_006206006.1:2400-4165 GCF_000334495.1 Tupaia belangeri chinensis | reverse complement strand
GACTTTTGACTAAAACATTGTTGATGTTTTTCTAGGCTTTGTTTTTCTGATTTTAAGAATTTTTGTCTTGTCTTGAACTGCTGATAGGTTTATGTACTACTATTTGAACAGAATCCCAACCTGTTTCCTGGTTTTAAGTTTTAAGAATACTTCCTTAGCATTTCTTTGATTTATTAAAGTTAAATCTGCTTTTCTTGAAATTGAGAAATATAGTAAAAAATACATAATTAATGACCATGGTAAACTATATAGCATCAGCTAGGTTTATAGTATATTCATTCTAGTCAGAGTTTCATGCTTTAAGTCAGACATGTATTCATAGATATGTATATACCACCAGAGCTTGCTATTGAAAGTAGTTAGATTATTTAAGAAAGTTTGTGAATCAATAAAATATAGGGGAAAAAAAGTAATGGAAAACAACTGTGGACACCTGAGATAGTGTGGGAGGAGGGTGGGAAATGGCAGAGGGTGAGAAGTCTAGGGGGGATGAAACTAGAAATGAAAAATTATTGATAATAATATGTATGATTAAGCTACTATACAGCGTATTCTGGATGGGAAATCACATTTTCTATTCTGTGACAATGCTCAGTGAATGAATGTACATTAATTCATTTCAAAAAAAAGAAATAAAAAACATCAGAGCGCCTAAGTGTGTTTTAAGATGATATAGGCTATTCTGTGGTAATAAAACACAGTATCAAAAAATCAATACAACATCTTTTCTCAGAGTTGACATTATTAACTTTGGCTGCTAGGAAAAGAAGCCTCTGATCCTTTTGTCACATGAACTCAAGATAGCAGAAACACCTTCTTGTTGCACCATTTTTATAAATGCATGCATCCCTCAGTTTCTACAGTACACAATAACAATATTGAACCTTATACTTTTACTTTTATGCTTCGGTCTGGAAGAGATATTATTATTTGGACTAGTCACATGTCCTTTATTGAAAGAAATGGGCCTGAAAAACAGTCTTCTACTGTTCTTAATCACAGGCATGCATTTTCTTCACTCAAAATTCCATTCTTGATCTTATCAGGTAGAGATTTAAGTTGTCCCACCTGTTTATGTGGGACAATCCAAAGTCCTAGTAAGGTTAGAAGCAGATTATTTCTTTCTTATTCAGGTCACATATGGTCCTTTTGACCCCATTCTAAGTGATAAAAACCAATTTCCATCAGTTTATCAGATAGCCACCAAGGACAGCTCTCTGGCTCATGGAATCATCTGCTTGTTGCTGCATTTTGGCTGGACATGGGTGGCGCTCTATGTATCCAATGATATGCAAGGGGAGCAGTTCCTTCGGGATGTAAAGGCAAAGATGACAGAAAAGGATATCTGTGTGGCCTTTACGGAAATGCTGCCTGCCACAAAAGGTATCTTTTTACCACATGACTTTACTCTTACTAAGAGGATCAGAGTTTCATCTGCAAATGTGTATATAGTACAAAGTAATGAATGGAGTATCTGGAGCTTAGGAACAGCAAAAGAATTCTATTCAATTCCAGGAAAGGTATGGATCATGAGAAATCTTTACTCCTTAGAGTGGAAAACTATATTGACTAATGTGGAGCATGTACAATACTTTTTCCATGGAAGTCTCTTATTTTCAAACCAGGAAAGGAACATTTCTGGCTTTAAGCAATTTCTCAAGACAGTGAACCCTTCCCAATACCCAGAAGATTTTTACTTCAGTAAACTCTGGCTATACTTTTTTGGAAGCTCACTTGCTGGATCACTATGTGGCAAACTTGGAGA
>NW_006206006.1:0-2262 GCF_000334495.1 Tupaia belangeri chinensis | reverse complement strand
GGGAGTCTCCAGGAGAGGCAGCCCAGCCTATTCTTCCCTGGCAGGTAAACGCCCTTCACAAGCACCTGATCATTTTTAGAGGATTTTTAAAAATTTTTTTTCCATAGTACATGTGCACTCATCAGAGAGAGACTGTGAGAGGGAAAGATCCCCCCCCCACAGAGGGTAATGGCCACACCACAATTCCTTCTACTACATTATTCTCCTGTGATTTTTGGCAAGCATGTTCAAATAACTGTCATGACTTTCAGGCTTCCAATTCTGGGACTCATACCATAATAAGTCATTTGGGAGTTCATATAAACCATGACACTACCTGCTCATTGCTCACTCCTGGAAGGTTTGTTTTTGTTTTTGTTTTTGTTATTTTTTTAGCTTTTGCCTAAAGCTGGTTAGTGTGTGCACTCACCAGAGAGAGAGAAAATGTGATAAATCACCCCCTGGGGGGATGGTGTTGGTGCAATCCTTTCTACTCCATTCTTTTCTTTGGATTTTGGGTATGCACACACATGTACCCAGCATGATTTTCAAGCCACTGGGTCCAGAACTTGAATCACAGTGGTCATGTGGAAAGCAAGCCACCCTAATCACCATAACACCTGCTGAGTTATTTATTTTATTTCTACAGAGAGTTTTGCTATTAAGTATGTGCTTTCACCAGTGAGATAAAGAGAGATGGAGAGACAGAAAGTGAGAAATAACCACCCAGAGGGAATGGCCACACCAGAATTCCTCATTTTCCATTCTCCTCTTGGCATTTTCAGCATGCACACATGTGTGCCCATTATGAGGTTTAAGCAGCTAATTCCAGGACTCAAACTGTGGTCCATTATGTGGAAGCCCAGTGATGTAAACATTACACCATCTGCTGGTCCATGGTGAAGTATTTGTTTAAAAATCACAATTTGGGGACCAGTGGATAGAGTAATGATTATGTTGCTGGACTCCCACATAGTCAACCATGGTTTGAGTCCCAGACCTGCTGACTGGAACTGATGCTGGACAAGTGTGCATATGTGCCCAGGATCCCAAGAGGAGAATTGAGCAGAAGGGATTACACTGTGGCTATCCCCCCAGGAGTGTTTATTTCTTGCTTTCTGTCTCAGTCTCTCTCTGTCTTTCTGGTGAACATACATGCCCTACAACAAAAAGTCTCTTAAAAACAAAACACACAACTTATGTTTTCTTCTCAAAATAAGAAGATTTGGCAAAATTTTCTTAAAGTTATTTTTTTAAAAATTTTCACCCAAGCTATATAGGTAATTGTTATTTCTACTTAGAGAGTTCTGCCACTAGAGACTTAGATTTTAAAATATTTGGCATGGCTCCATGGCCTGGTCCTTGATGTAGTCAGATCCCACATGGCCAATCTTGTATCTCAAATCCTGGCCCAGAGATTGAGAAACCACCAGAAATGTGTCTGTCCCTGAACACATATTTGTCAGTTAAGGAGAAGGAATTGCAGTATGACCATTCTCCATGAAGGTTGCTTTCTTTCTCTGTCTCTCTGACATGCACCCTCTGGCAAATTTTAAAAAATTAATTAAATTAGTAAAAATAATGTACAGTGAAATACTTAAAAAATCCAAGAAAAAATACTTGACAGAATATAGATCACAACTGGTCAAATCTATGTGTGTTTTTTAGGTATGCATCCAACATCAGAGAATATTAACATAATAACCATATCCATTTCATCTCTAGAAATACAGATGCTGTGGCATAATCCCTTCATGCCATACTCATGGTGAGGACAAAAATTAGTTCTACATATTATCCTAACATGACTTATGGAAAGAAGTTTCTTTTAGATTAACTGTACTTATACTGTCTACAAAAATCCTGGAGGAAGGAACAGTGTTCCAACTTGAAAGCTTGAAACCACTTTTGAAACCTATAGTCTCAGGGTTTTCTAGTTGGTTTATAAATAAGTTTATATTTTAAATAAACACTAAATTGTAGAGCCAGCAGCTGGTCTCAAGGTTAAGGTTCTGGACTCCCACATGGTCAACTATGATTCAAGTCCTAGACTGGTAGATTGCTTTCTTAATTTCCCTCTTTCTTGCTCTCTGTCTTTCTTTGGTGATTACATGTGCCTTCTAGCAAATTTAAAAATAATAATTCTTTAAAAAATGAATAATTTAAAAAACAAGCACTAAATTTATAAGTTTTATATGAAAATATCAAAAAGGGACAAATACATTAGACAAATTAGTTTAGCAAAATGAGTAAATACAATATACATAAAAATAAACATCAGAA
>NW_006206005.1:0-2311 GCF_000334495.1 Tupaia belangeri chinensis | reverse complement strand
TAATGCTAATATTAAATAAAATTAAATAATTAAAAGATTAAATAATTGAAAGATTATTTTTAAAAGTATTACTTAATTCTTTTTAAAAAAAATTTGACCAGTGAGTGACAGAGAGAGAGGTAGAGAAAGAGAAAGTGAGAAAGCAAACCACCAGGTCCAGGATTCAAACCATGGTCAGCAATATGGAAATCCACTACCACTCCACCTTCCAGTCCCTAAAAATTATTTTTTTAAAGGACCATATTGCAATTTAACCTAGGGTAGAAACTTTTATCTAGGGGTGGGGCAGAATAAGGAATTCTACATTGCTGGACTATTGTTCCTCTTTGTCATTTAACTAACACTTATTGAGCATTTATTGTTACTGTCTTGTGCCTACCTAGGCACAAGAATAATTTAAACTAAGGTGAATACAAAAATTTAATGGTTTATACACATACATTAAGATGTCAGGGGGCTGGTAGATGGTGTGATTGTTAAAGCATGCTGGACTCCCACATTGCTGACTGTGGTTAAAGTCCCATGCGTGGTGGCTTGCTTTCATACTTCTCCCCTCCCTCCCTCTCTGTTTCTTGCTGGTCAAATTAAAATAATAGTAATAATAATAATGAATAAAACTTTTAAAACAACTTTTAAAAATATCAATAAAATGAAGTTTGTGTTATGACCTCATCCAAATAATATATATATAAGATAGAAATTTCAGGACTTGTTTCTACAAATTCTGAGGGAAAAATAACCTTTGAGATAGAAAAGTGTAAAAAATAACATGCGTAATGGTCTGGAGATTTCAAGTCTTCTCACTGACTTGGGCACATAGAAAACAGCTGGCACAAGCCAGGATCTCCAAGTGGCTATTTCTGCCAAGGGCATCCCCCTAGTGCCAATGTAGCAGACAGCTCAGTACACCTAGATGTGAGGAGATGCAGCTACCAGATCTCAGCATGTGCCAATGCAGGAGAAATTGGCCCTTCTTAGGTCCAGGGAAAGGCTGTTGGCACCATCCCTGGAGGAGAATCTGGAGCTCTGCAGAGGTCTGGGGAGAGTCCAGTGAGTGGTGGGTGTCCTGTCCAATGGCTGTCACTTTCCCCAAAAGCACAAGTCAGGGGGGCAGAGGCTATTGACATTAGTCACACATTTTTTTTTCTTTACAGTTTTTGCCATGGGGTGTGTGCACTCATCAGAGAGAGACAAAGAAAGTGTGGAAAAATGAGAAATCACCCCTAGAGATTATGGCCATGCCACAATCTCTTCTCCTTTATTCTCCTGGATTTTGGGCTGCATACATACATTTTCAGAATGATATTTAATCTGTCAGGTCCTGGACTTATAACTGTTGTTGGCCATGTCAGAATCCAGCACCTTAATCACAAAGCCACCTGCTGGCTCAGTTGCACATTTTTTGAGAACTTATTTTTCCCTTTAAGATAACTGTGAGCAGAAATGCTGCTGCACACAGAAATTCTATTTATTTATTTATTTTCTGTAACTCTGTTGTTCTATCATAGTGTGATAGATAAAGTACCTCTCATGAAGCTATAACCAGTGGGTACAAGTTACTACCAGACATAAAAAGAGATCGGTGCCTGAAACATAATGGGATGATATTAAGGAAAAGTCCTTTGAGGGAACAAGCCAAAACCTACCAGAGCATAAACAGCATGAAACCAGTAGGTGATTCCTTAAAAACAATCCATCCCAACCAAAATATAGAAAGGACAGAAGGTAAAAGGGTAACTTAAATGAAGATGTAAATGGCTTCATGGAATACCTAAGACAGAACTCACAAATGGGTCTCAAGGGGAGATTCTGTCAACAGGAGGTAAGGGATGAAATTGCAGTTGCTTTGAAGAAAGTCTGTGGGAAAAATATGTTAAAATATGTATGTAATATCCTTCACTAAATGAATACATGTATATTCTGGATGGGGAAGTACATCTTGTATGCTGTGATATATTGTGAATGAAAGTAAAATAAAGAAATTTTTAAAAAGACAAGTAGCAGAGAAAATACAATGGTATGTAGCAATTGAATGTTTAAATAATAAGAAAATAATAATAAAATGTAATTTAAAAGAAAAGAAGAAAACCTGACCATGGAAATGTAGATTGCCCAACTGCCCATGAAAATCAAGATGTGGGAACTGGAATTTGTTACTGTTGTGGGTCCACAGGGCTTGAAATGACCAACTGCAAGGCCAAAGTAGACCCAGCTCTTGGTGCATTTTCTTTTACAAAATGTTTTATTTGTAGGGAATTGGGACACCATCTAGATTGATAATCCTGATAATCCCAAAGGACTTTATGCTAAC
>NW_006206004.1:438-1504 GCF_000334495.1 Tupaia belangeri chinensis | reverse complement strand
GAAAGGTTCCTGTGGGTGCCTTGCTGATCTGGGAGAAGGACCTCGAGAGAGGGCAGTGGGCTTGCTGTGGGACCTGTCCAGCATTGCTCACCAGCTGGGGTACAGCAAGCAGGAGTCCGCTGCAGCCCCAGAATCTCGGTGCCACCCCAGGACTACCATACTCAGGTAGTATGGTAGTCAGGTATGGTAGTCCTTGGCGTGACTCCCTCTCCCTGGAATACTAATTATTTCTAACACTATATTAAAAATAGATAAAGCATCTAACATGTCCAGCTAAGAAACTGTCACCAATCTAAGTCTTTCAAACAAAGAAAGTTTTAAACAGGGAAAAAGCTGAGAAGCTATACCAGTCTTGGTAAGGGATTAAGAAACCTCAGTCACCTCTTATCTTAGAGTATTAGGTTTTGAACTTGTATGAATGTTAAAATATGGTGCTCCGTGGGACATACAGATGCCATAATGGTTACGTCAGTGAACTCCTACATGGCTGATCATGGTTTGAGTACCAGACCATGACTTGAAACTCTCGCTGGTTGCATGTGTGCATGCCCAAAATCCCAAAGGAGAAGGGATTGCTGTATGGCCTCCTCCGCCCTCTGCCTCGGGGGAGTGATTTCTCATTTTCTGTCTCTCTCTGTCAAGTAAATGTGCTCTATAGCAAAAATCTCTCTCCAAAAAAAAAGAGGTTCAGAAATGCTGCTACAATTAGTGTCAATGTGATCTAGGCACTGAGATTTTAAAATTTAAGTTGCAGTCATTGTAGCCAGCTAAACAGGGACACAATAGGAAGAAGTGGTTTTTAGAGCCCTAAACCCACAGTGAAGAGTTAGAATCAGCTACAGGATGTCCCAGGGCGACTGAAGCCATGGAAGAATTGCCGGGGAACATCCTCGGCGTGGGTGGGTTATCTCGACGGAGGCAGTGAAGGTGAACAGAAGACAGAGGCCTCGATGCCTTTTCATGCACATCCTTTGCCGGACACCCCTCAGAGATCGCTCTCTGAGAAGTGACAACTGCTAGGAATCATCGTGCCTTTTTATTGAAAGTGTGATACATGCAAGTAAAT
>NW_006206004.1:0-353 GCF_000334495.1 Tupaia belangeri chinensis | reverse complement strand
ATCCCTAGAGTACAAGGAAAGAGAAGGAATTGCAATGTGGCTGTCCCCCCTGGGACATGATTTCTCACTCTGTTTCTCTGTCTCTCTCTGTCTCTCTGACGAGTGCACACATCATGTAGCAAAAATCTCTCAAAATAACAAAAACAAACAAATAAACTCACACTGGGTGTGTGTACGTGGGTGCCCAAAATCCCAAGAGTTGAATGCAGCGTGGCCATCCCTCTTGCAGGGTGATTTCTTGCTTTCTGTCTCTGTCTCTACAATGAGCACATCCACCCTATAGGGAAAATCTCATAAAACAAACAAAAACAACCAACAAACGGGGCACATATATGTGTGTGTGTGTGTGTGTG
>NW_006206003.1:7971-8636 GCF_000334495.1 Tupaia belangeri chinensis | reverse complement strand
CCAGTGTTTTCCACCTGTAGTTTTATAATAGCTGGTCTTAAGTTTAGATTTTTGATCCACTTTGAGTAGATATTTCTTAATGGTGACAGATGGGGTTCAGATTCATCTTTCTGCAGGTGGATACCCAGTTTTTCCAGCACCATATGCTAAAGAGGTTTTCTTTTTCCCACTGGATTGACTGGCACACTTTGTGGAAGATCAGATGGCTGTATGTTCTGAAGTTTATTTCTGGAGCGTCTACTTTGTTTCCTTGGTTCTCATGTCTGTGCTTGTGCCAATACCATGCTGTTTTGATATTATAGCTTTGTAATATATTTTGGTGTCAGGACATGACATATTGTCTACTCTAGTCTTCTCTCTCAGGATGATTTTAGCAAAACGGGGCCTTTTATGGTTCCAGACAAGTTCCATGATTGTTTTTCTAGATCTGTGAAGAATGTCTGTTGCAATTTTATAGCAATTGCATTAGATATGTAGAATAATTTGAGTAGGACTGTCATTTTGATTATATTAATTCTTCCTATCCAGGAATATGGGATGTTCTTCCACTTTTTACTATCCTTTTCAATTTCCTTGTTAGGGTTTTCATGGTTTTTCTTGTAGAGGTCTTTGACTTCCTTGGTTATTTTTATTCCTAAGTACCTTATACTTCTAGTGGCTAAGGT
>NW_006206003.1:719-7077 GCF_000334495.1 Tupaia belangeri chinensis | reverse complement strand
TCTGCTTGTTGATTGTATATAGAAATTCTATACATTTTTGTAAGTTAATTTTGTATCCTGCCACTTTACCGTATGCATTTATTACTTTGAGGAGTTTTTTGTGGATATTATTTGGTCTTCTATGTATGCAGTCATGTCATCTGCTAAAAGAGATCATTTTTGTTCTTCTTTTCTTGTTGGAATGCCTTTTATTTCCTTCTGTTGTCTGACTGCACTGGCTAGGACTTCCAGTACTATGTGGAATAGGAGTTGAGAAAGTGGGAAGCCTAATCTTGTACCAGCTTTTAGTGGGAATGCTTTCACATTTTCCTCATTCAGTATAATATTTCCTATAGGTTTTTACCTACATGGCTTTTATTATGCTGAGAGACAATCCTTCTATGCCAATGTTATGGAGACTCTTAATCATAAAAAAATGTTGTATCTTGTCAAATGCTTTTTCCACATCGATTAAAATGATCATATGGGTTGTATCTTTCTTTCTGTTGATATGGTGTATTATATTTATGGTTTTCTACCCTTGCATCTCTGCAATAAAACCTACCGTGTTGTGATGAATAACCTTTTTTATATGCTGTTGAATACAGTAAGCAAGTATCATGAGAATTTATTCATCAGAGATATAGATCTGTAGTTTTCCTTTTTTGTCGTATTTTTATCTGTTTTGCAAATGAGGGTAATGGAGACTTCATAGAATGAATTTGGAAGGGTTCCTTTCTTTTGGAGCTCTAGAAACAGTGTGAGTAGAATGGGGGTTACCTCTTCTTTAAAAGATTTGTAAAATTCAGGGGCCAACAGTTGGCATAATGGCTATGTCGCTGGACTCCCATGTGGTCGACTGTGGTTTGAATCCCGGGCCTGGTGACTTAAACACACAGGGCATGTGTGCACGCATGCCCAGGAATCTGAGAGGAGAATGGAGGAGAGGGGAGTGTGGTGTGGCCATCCACCCCGGAGGTGATTTCTCGCTTTCGGTCTCTCTGTCTATCTCTTTCTTTGTGGTGAGCACATTTTCTGTCTCTCTGTCTGTCTATCCCTGTTTTTGTGCCGAGCACATGTGCCCTATAGGAAAAAACTTTTCAAAAAAAAATTGGTTTTGTACAACTCAGCAGTGAAGCCATTGGGACCTGGACTTTTCTTCGTTGGGAGGTTATTTATTACTGATTCAATCTCATTGCTTATTACAGGTCTATTAAGGCTTTCAATGTCCTCCTGAGTCAATCTTGGTAGATTATATGTGTCTAGGAATTTGTCCATCTCATCCAGGTTTTCTTCTTTCTTGGCATAGCGTCGCTCACAGTATCCTCTAATGTTGGTTTGTGTTTCTGTTATATCTGTTTTAATGTTGCCTGATTCATTGCAAATTTGATTTATCTGGTTTTTTCTCTCTTCTTAGTCTAAGAATGTGTCAATCTTGTTTATCTTTTCAAAGAACCAGCTTTTCCTTTCATTTATTTTCTGTATTGTTCACTTATTCTCTATTTCATTAATTTCTGCTCCAATCTTAATTATTTCTCTCCTTGCATTTTTGCGATTTTGGGGGGTTATTTTTCCAATTTCCTGAGGCATGTTGTTTGGTTCTTCTTTTGCCACCCTTCATCTTTTTCTTGTGCACACTAATTGCTCTGCACTTCCCTCTTTGGCAGTGTCCCACAAATTAGGGAAGCTTGTGTACTCATTATCGTTTGCTTCCATGAATATTTTGATTTCAGTCTTAATCTCTTCAGTAGTCATGAAGTCATTCAGAAGTAGGCTATTTAGTTTCCATGTATTTGTATATTTTCTAGGGTTTTTCCTGAGATTAATATCAAATTTAATTCCTTCATGGTTAGAGAAGATGCTGGATAGAGTTTCTATGCCATTGAATCTGTACGGGCTGGTTTTGCGCCCTATCATATGGTCAGTCTTTGAGATTGACTTTGACTTGTCTAAAGGAGATAATGGGGTGCTGAGATCTCCAGCAATTCTTACGTCACATCTATCTCTCCTACAAGATCTAGCAGTCTTTGCTTCACGTATTTGGGTGTTCCTGAGTTCGGTGCATACATATTTATAAGCTTTATATCTTCCTGGTGAATTAACCCTTTTACTACTCTACAGTGCCCTTCTTAGTCTTCTCTTATGGTTTTTGCCATAAAACCTATTTTGTCCCAAATCAGTAGTGACTCCCACTCTTTTTATTTTTTGGTTTCCGTTTATATGTAATACCTTTGCCTAAACCTTCACTTTTAGTCCACGTATATCCTTATCCACGAGCTGGGTTTCCTGTGGGCAGCAGTTGGAGGGTTTCTGATTTTTAATTCATTCAGCCAGTTTGTATCTCCTGATTGGAGAATTGTATTTCCAGACTTGTCCCTACCATTAAGCTGGCCATATCCCTTTTTTGTTTGTTTGTTTGTTTGTTTGTTTTTGTTTGTTTGTTTTCCTCTTATTCCTGTGTGTCTCTCTTTAGTTTTCTAGGTATAGTACTCCTTTCAGAATTTCTTGAAGAACTGGTCTGGAGTTGATCATTTCTATCAGGTTTTGTTTATTTGAGAACGTTTTTATTTTCTTTTCCATATGAAGAATAATCTTGCCGGGTATAGTGTTCTTGGTTGAAATCGTTTTCCATTCAGCACTTTGAATATATCTCGCCATTCTTTCTTAGCTTGCAATGTATCCAAGGAGAGGTCCAGGGTTAGCCTGAGGGATAGGCTTTGTAAGTGACTGGACGTTTCTCTCTTGCCAATCTTAGTATCTTGTCTTTATCTGTCATTTTATGCAGTGGTGTGGATCAACTCTACTCGGTGTTCGTTGTATGTTTGAGTACCTCTCTAAACTTGGAAATTTTTCTTCCTGAATTTCATGGAATAGATTATCAATGCCCTTAATAGGTTCTTCACCTTCTGGAATACCAATATTCGGATCTATAGGGCATTTCATGGTATCTGGTATTTCCCGTATGTTATCCTCATTTTCCTTGGCTGTTTTCTCAGTATTTTTGATCATTTTTCTAAGTCATTGGTTTTGTCTTCTACATTTGAAATTCGATTTTCTGCATGGTCTAACCTGGTTTTGACACTTTCAAGGGAGGTTTTAATTTCTTGAATTACACCCCTCATATCTAACAGTTCCGTTTCATTCTTTTTTATGGTGTCCAATTCTTCCTTCAAATCGTGGAAACACCTCCTCACCTCTTGGAGCTCAACGTCTCTTTTCTCTTGCATCTCACAGAGTTTTGTTACCATACACATTTGAATCTCTTTTTCTGACATTTGGTAATATCCTCTCATTTCTCCTACTTGGAGACAAGCAACAGTGTTCCCTTGCTGGAGAGGTACTACTTGACTCTTTCTTTCCTCAGGCTCTTCTCCAATTCTTAGTCATCTGGTAATGTATCCCCTTGTGGTCAATTTGTTGGAGAAGGATTCTGAGACTGTGAGTTCATGTGTTTCCCCACCTGTGAACTGATACGGTGCTATTGTCTCGCTTCTACTGTGTCCTCCTATGTGGGAATCTTGGAGGAGTTTTGCAATCAGATTTATGAAGGGGTATTTCACTATTTTCGCAACCACTAAGGTGAGGTGCAAAGAATGCTCTAAAACTCACACTTTTCACTTGTTTAGCTACTATGCACCTAGTTGTCTCTAAGAAGTAGATAAAGGCTGAGCAGTAAAACAGGAAATTAAGGGAAAAAATAATGGAAATGAAAGAAATAGGTAGAAGAAAAGCAAAAGAAAGGAAAGTACTAGAAGAAAAAGAGCAAAAAGAAAAAAGAAAAAAAGAATAATGAAAAAGAAAAAAGAATAAATAAATCACGGAAAATGGAATTGGGTTAAAAATGGAAAACTTCATTGCACACTTGTGAACCACAGGAGCACTCAACAGAGGCTAAGGTGAAGATGCCTGGATACTTTCTATCCTAGGTGGTAGAAGAATAGAGAAATTAACAACAGAAAGGCACAAGCAGGGCAGAAAAGCTGTTCTTGGTTTTTAAAGAATAAATTTAGAAGAGACAGAAAAGAGCATGTGGGGGGGGAGGCGGCGGGTGCCTGCCTACCTGGGTAGCACAGAGGTCTGGAGAGGGGTCCCTGGCCGAGAGGAGGCTTCAGAGCCCTGAACTGAACCCAGAGACCCAACAAAGGCTAAGGTGAAGATGCCTGGCTGCTTTCTGTCCTGGTCAACATGGGGTCTGGAGTGGGGTCCCTGGCTGGGAGAGGGCTTCTGAACCCTGAGCTGAACCCAGAGGTCCAACACAGGCAGAAGTGGGGAACACTGTAGGCTTTCTGACTAGCACTGGGATCTGTGAGGGAGCTCTGGCTGGCAAGGAGGGAGTTGCATGTTTTCTAGTTCTGAAGCTGAACCCACAATTCCAACACAAGCAAAGGTGGAGAACACTGGTGGCTTTCTGACTAGCACTGGGGTCTTCGGGCCAGCCCTGGCTGGCAGGGGTTGGGGGGAAGCTTCCCAGCCTGAATTGAACCCAGAGGCCCAGCATAGGCAGAGATGGAGAACCCTGGAGGTTTTCTGTCCTGACTAGCACAGGGGTCTGCGGGGGGAGCCCTGGCTAGAAGGGGGACTTTAAAGCCCTGAAGCTGAACCCAAAAGCCCAACACAGACAGAGGTGGAGAACACTGGAGGCTTTCTGTCCTGACTTGCACCAAGGTCTGCTGGGGTGCCCTGGCTGGGAGATGGGGGGCTTTAGAGCCCTGACGCTGAACCCAGAGGCCCAACACGGGCAGAGGTGGAGAACCCTGGCGGCCTTTGCAATAGGAGTTGTAGTATTTTGCTTTCTCAGCATTCTGTTGGTAAGGTTTGCAATCCTCTCAGCAGTGTTTCCATCCTGTAAGTCCTCTCACAAAAATTTACTTAAATAAAACAGTTCCACAAATAACACAGTCATTTTTCAGTTTCCACAGGATACTGAGTAAATGGATAAAATAGTGTTGTACGAACTTATGAACTCTCCTGTCAGTCCACCATCAGCACACAAATTAAAGACTTGTACTATTCTCAGTGACCACTCGCGGTGCTTCTCTCAAATTCGTTGCCAGCTGGTCACTAGGCGTCTACTTAGGTCATGCACTGACAGCACCGAGTGTGTCTATGTTCCTTTCTGACTCCCAGAGTAGCCCAGGTGACCATTGACAAGATGGCTACGCAGGGAGCAGAATCTGCCATAAAACTGAGCATGCAAGAAAGACAAAAAGTGATAATGCTGGGAAGGAAGTGTCAGTACACTGTCTGTAGAGTATGGCTGAGGTAGGTAACTATGGGGGTCTTAATATGTAGGTAACTATGGGGGTCTTAATATATCGTTACTGCAGAGATGGTAGATACAGGCCAGGGTGAAAGCACCGTACAGACAGAAATCAGACAACCTAGGGAAATATGAGATATCCCAGAGGAGGTGATGCCAGCACTTCATACTAAAGAAAATCCAGTGACAATTCATAGCAATAAAATTCTGGGAGCAGATCTATGCTCAGAAGGAGATTGACAATTTCTAAAACGTAGAAAAGAATGGGCACTCCATATTGTTTCAAGGAAATATTGATGTTTTCGGGGCGGCATTGTGGTTAAAACACTGGATTCTCATATGTCTGATTGTGGTTCGAGTCCTGGACCTGCCTGCTCTCTCACTTTCCCTTTCTCAATATCCCTCAATGCTCAAATAATAATCAGAAATAAAATTACGTGAACAACTAACTCTTAAAAACCTATTAGTTCACGGTCGTTTTCTCTGTTGTACTTCATGTAAAACAGTGACTCCCTATCATGTAAGTGTGCGTCTTGGTTGTTGAAAAAGTCGTGACGTGTTTTTCTGGGCTTTTTTCTGCCAAATGTGTCGTGCCTTTTCCATCGCCCCGACACATCCGATGCTATAGAGCAGTGTTTCTTTTCTCGGACTTTCTTCGTCCTGAGTAACGTGGCCTGGAGTCGTCTCTACTTTTCATTGTGAGGGTTTCCAGGTGGCTTCCAGGTGGGAGCTGCCTCAACTAAGAGTGATAAACTCAAAAAATAACATGAATGCTGAGTCCGAGCAGTCCTGGGCTAGGGAAAGGCCCTACTTCTTCTGTGCATTGTAAGACTTTGATATTTAGATCATGTTTTACCAGAACACCAATTCCCAATTGTGTGATATACAATTTTTATCAAAACCACGGCTAGTGGGACACAGAAATGGTTTATTACCTGTAGACGATAAAATGTATACTATTCTCAACTGGACTGGTCTGAGAAGTATTTCATGTTCAGTAAAGTATTTTTACAAGCAAAATGATAAATAGTGATTGAATGTTTAAAAAATAATGAGAATAATAATAATCTGGAGAAAATGCTGAAAAGCTATTTGATGACGAGGATAGCAATATCTTAG
>NW_006206003.1:0-515 GCF_000334495.1 Tupaia belangeri chinensis | reverse complement strand
TGATTTCTTGCTTTCTGTCTCTATGTCTCTCTCTGTCTGGTGAGTGCACACGCCCTATAGCAAAAACCTCTCCAAAAAAAAAGAAAAAAGAAATGTAGGGACCAGCAGTTAGCATAATGGCTATGTCGCTGGACTCCCATGTAGTCAACCATGGTTTGAGTCCCATACTTGGTGGCTTAAACTCACACTGGATATGTGTGCGTGCTTGCCCAAGATCCCCAGAGGAGAATGGAGGAGTAGGAACTGCGGCATGGCCATCCCCCATGGGGGGTTATTTCTTGCTTTCTATCTCCCTATGGCTCTCTGTCTTTCTGGCGAGCACACAGGCACTATAGCAAAATCCTCTCCAAACAAACAAATGAAAAGAAATGTAATACATCATAAAGTTATACATGATTCAACGTAACATAAACAAGATTATGATGATAAATAAAAAATTTAAAAGCACGGCAATATATAAGTGTGGGTCTGGTAAGATGGACTGCACCATGGACCCAGGACCTCTGCCGCCTGCA
>NW_006206002.1:0-460 GCF_000334495.1 Tupaia belangeri chinensis | reverse complement strand
CCAATCACAAAATAATAGGTAATCTGTGATTTCATCTATATCACATCATTGGAATGACAAAGTTATATAAGTGGGAAAGAAACTTGTGGTTGCAAATAATGATGGCATAGTGATGAGCAGAAGAAAAATGGGATGTTGTTACAGGACAGCAGGACATAAATTGTGATTAAAAGCATTTATAGTTTTACTAAGTAAATAGGGAAATAAACCTACATATGGAACAAAATACCAAAAAAGAAAAACACACACATACAAAAATATATGTAGGGAAGTACTAATAAAAATGGTAAGATGCATATAGGTGGGTAGATTAATTATATTGTTGTCAACATTGCAGTTAAGATACTTTCACATATTTATGCTTTACTATAGATTTATACAAAAAAAAAATTTCACAAGAACATCGAGCAAGAACAGTTCTTTGGCAGTCCTTCCTACAAGGCCAGCCCTGGGCCTACAC
>NW_006206001.1:0-1148 GCF_000334495.1 Tupaia belangeri chinensis | reverse complement strand
TGATGTTGAATGCATAAAGATTTATGATTTTGTATCTTCTTCTGGTTCCCAAAGCTATATTATTTTTAACATGGTTGCTGCTAATGAGAAGTTATTTCTTCCAAAGAAACTTTCTTTTAAGGTTTTGTCATAGAGTGCATGCACTTGGTGGAGAGAGACAAAGAGAGGGTAAGTGAGAAGTTACCTCCCCCAAGGGGGATGGGCATGCCCCAGTCCCTTCTCCAATCTTTCAGGCATACACAGCATGATTTTCAAGCCTCCAAGTCTAGGACTCAAACTGCACAGTCAGAAGTTTGGGATCTAGCTGCCTTTACCTTCATGCACTTCCTAGCATGTGCTCACTCACTCTTACCATTTTTCCCTCTCTCTCACTATTTAATTTTAGTTATTATTATTATTATTTAATTTGCTATAGGGCACACACTCTCACCAGGCACTGGGTGAGAGGTCGCATAAAGCCAGCCACCAGGTCCAGCTCCAGAACTCGATTCAGATATGTGATATTCCAGCACCTTAAACACCACACTGCCTGCTAGTCCCTCTGCCCCCATATATATTTTAATATCTCTTTCTAATTTCAGTTGACTAGTACCTCACATATATGGCTTAGTTATTGTGGTAGAACATCCCTATCCTTCATTGTTTCTCTATTAACCGTGATACTGTCATTTACAGCAAGATATATGTGTATTATGTTAAAGAACAATATTCTAAATCATCTATTATTAAGGGTGTTTAATATAAATAAGTATTTCTAAATATACCTCTGTGGATGGAACACAGAATTTCTTTTGATAGAACTGTGAATATTATAAAATATATTAGCATTGAGTCATTTTTTAGAATTTCTAGAATGGTAAAAATTTAGAGCCTAGTTCCACTTGTATTGATTAGAATTGCTTCAGTTACCACTTGAATTTCTGCTGCTTCCTAAATATTTGACTACTGAAATAGAAAAGATTATGAGCCCAAGATTCCACTGTTTACTGCTTAGTTTTCTTTTTCCCAATTTTAATTTAGACAGAAAAAGTTCAGTTAACTTTCTCTTTGGTTTCAGTGCCAAACAAATTAGTACCATTTTTTTTCCACCTTTTTTTTTTGAACAATTTTCTATTTAGTATTCTTATTTCTCTATTGCCTGATATAGG
>NW_006206000.1:0-75707 GCF_000334495.1 Tupaia belangeri chinensis | reverse complement strand
ATGAGGAATAATGCAAAGTTTCTTATATAAAATCAAATCAACTTTATTCTAGTTTTGTTTTTGCAGCTAAATAGCATTGCGACCTCCTTCAAGAAAAAGTATACCTAGCCCAGAGTGTTTTTCATGAGGAACTTGGGCTTCATTATTCTAGGTTTACCTTCATATTTTCTATTCCACAAAAACCAACTGAGAATTAGGCATATATAAATTAATTACCTTTGTCACAGGTGACTAGAAATCACTGCTTTTTCTCTTTCATCTTAGTACCTGAAAACCTGTCTCACCTATTAGAGGAGAGATGATATATAGCTATACATATATAACACGAGACCCTATATATATCTGTACCTAGACTTACCTACTTGAAGGCCAGCTCCCAAAGAAAGTTCTCTAATGAGTACCATCAAATTGTTTGCCATCTATCTAAAAATGAGCTATAAAAAGTCACTCATGGGGGTCTGGATGTTATACAGCAGTAAAAATCAATGTTTTGCAAGGCAATCTCACATGGGAATTTTTCTAGTTCCAGTCTAGAGACCTCACTGAATACGCTGAGCATGTACTTGACCATGAACCTTGTCTGGTTGAAGGCTAGAGTGGATTATGGTGTTGAGATGTTATTAAGGGTGCTCTTTTTCTCTTTTTTTTTTTTCTCTCTCTCTCCGTTTCTCTTGCTTATGGAAGAATAAATAAACTTTAAAAAGCAAAGTTACTCATGTACAAAGCAAATCCTGACCTTCAAATTTTCTTGGAGTCTGACTATGGGTCCTAGAATTTAAATTTTGAGTACACCACCTAGTATATTTTAAATTAGAAAATCATAAAGATAATTTCTAAATTCAGTCACTAGGTTGGATAGAGAGATGATAGGTAGAAGAAATGTTAATAATATTCATGCTGTTTAGAGCATTAGAAATTACTAGTGACTATTTAAAATTCCACTCTGAGTTATCTAAAATAATCAGTTGTGCAAACGAATTAATTTTAGACTCAGAAAAGGGCTATGCATTAAATTAGAAAATTGCTATGACAAGAATTTCTATTTTTAAAATACATTATGTGTGGTCAGTATAGGAAATAACTTTCTTAGGGAACAGAAAATTCTACTTAAAAACAATTACTATCAGCAAAGCAGACCACATTTCTACATACACAATTCACACACACATACTTTTTAATGTCAAATGTTCTAGAAGACAAAAGTTTAAATAACACTTTCCACTGTTATTTAAACACAATTCCTTTGTCCTTTCCTCCAAGAGTTTCCTGGGTTTCAGATGGCATTTCAGGGAGCTATCTGAAGACTCAGCCTGTCCCACACCCACACCTCTACATTTAGTTCTTTTTCTTTTTGAAAAATACAGAAGGTGCTCCTGGGAAGCTAAAGAGTAATAGCTCTGGAAACTGGGATTGTCTTTATATTCCCATCATTAGTGGAGCTCAGGTGGTAAGAGTCAATCTATGTTCCACCATCCCACAGTGTGATTTTAAATGTTTCTGAAGTGACAGGGCCTGAAAACTGGGTCATGGTGGCCCTTCTCCAATTAGTCACAGCTACTCTGCTGGGAGGCTGATGAGAGAACATTGCAACATTCCTCTTCCCTTAGGTGGACTGGTTAAGAATGATTAAATAGTGCGTTCTGCTCTCCACAGTGCCCATGCAGAGATAATAAAGTGACATATTTGAAGAGAACTCTCTGCAAGGTGCATATTGATTTTATATATGTATATATATTATTAGAATCATATAGCTTATAAGAACCTGGAAGATTATCTGCTTCCCTCAGTGAGAACTTTATTCAATTATTCATTCATTCAAAAGTATCTGAGGAGTACTTACTAAATGCTAGAAATGATGTTTCATGGTGAGATATAACAATGAAAAACTCATCCACACTGATTTCTTTCTTTAAAAAAAATTCACTTATTTAATAAGTGGTTTTAGGCATCTTCTATGTCACAGGGATTGTGAAATGTTCCACAATGAACAAGCTGATAGCAAATGCTATTGAGGCCCTCTGCCACCTTTACCTGGGGTACAATAGCCCCAAATCCAATGGCCACATTCCGTATTTCTTTACCAGAAGACTTGTGGGTCTTTGGAGTTTGTTTTGCTATCAACACAATGGACCAAAAGTGATCATCTCTTCCCATCACTCCAGTCACCCGTTCTCCTTTTTGGTTACCTTCTACCAGAAATCAAAGGGAGCTGATGTTAGCACAGTTCATTAAGTGTCCTAGTCTGTCTGAGACTGAGAGATTAATCAGTTTGCAGCACTTTCAGCAATAAAAATATAACTTTCAATGCAATAGGGGTAGTTAATGTATGACTATGTTAACTCTGTCCCAGGCTGGGGTGATGCTGAGGGACAGGAGAGCACTCTCTACTGCCCTCCCCCAAGCCTGAACCATAGAGCCCCATCTCCCCAGGCTGGAAAGGTGCCTGATGAGCTCTTCATGGATGCTTTTCTTTCCCTGTTTCTCTTCCTTACTCTGCTAACAGTGTTTCCTGAGATCACCTTCAAAATTATTTGTACTTAAATCCTTCACTCAGATTCTGTTTTTGGAGAAAACTAATCCAACAGAAATCTGTCACAATGCCTACTCTTAAAGGGATGCAAAGTATAGTGACAGGCAAGAAAATAGTGATGGTGCAGAATGAAGAATTCTGTGATCAGACTGATGACTCTGTGCTCTTAAAAAACACAGCAGGGGGGACCAGCAGTTAGCTTTATGGCTATGTCGCTGGATTCCCATGTAGTCGACCGCGGTTCATGTCCTGGACCCGGTTGCTTAAAACTCACACCAGGTGCGTGTGCGTGCGTGCCCAAGATCCCGAGAGGAGAATGGAGGAGAAGGGATTGCAGCATGGCCATCCCCCGTGGGGAGTGATTTCTCACTTTCTGTCTCTCTGTCTCTGTCTGTCTGTCTGGTGAGTGCATGCACACACCTTGTAGCAAAAACCTCTCAAAACAAACAAACAAACAAACAAAAAACACAGGTGGAAACAAGGCTTAGAAATCATATCCAAGCTGAATCCTGAAGGAAGAGATGCAGTTAACCTATAGAACATGGAAAACTGTTAGGCAGGAGGAAAGTATCTTTTGTTTTTAATCTAAGAGCTAAAATAAGGTGGAGCCATCCTGGGGATCAACAAATACTGCCCAATGATTAAAGTTTAGAATGAAGTGAGTGTTTGGCCAGAAGAAGCCATTGATTTAAGGAGATTGCCAGGTCGTAAATGACCTTGCATGCCCTGCTAAGGAGTTATAGAGTTTATCCTGAAAGCAGTGGAAAGCACTGACAGGTTTTAAGCAAGGAAGTGACAGGTTCAGCCTGCACTGTGAGAAACGGAGGGGCCATGACCTAAATAGGGACACCAGTTAGGAGGCTGCTGCAGTGACTCCGGAGAGGGTTAGTGGTGTTTCAAACAGTGGGCGTAAAAAGAAAGTGCTGGATTTTTAAGGTATTCAGAAAGTAGAAGGATTTTTTCCAGATGGTCTATAAAAGAATCCAGTGTCCTGAGTGTGTAAATCAGTGGAGAATTGGAAAATCATTTCAATAATAAATCGATAAAAGATTTCAATGTAGGACCTGCTGGATTTGAGTTTCTGTGGAGAAGCCCTTGCATATTTATCTTTCGGAGGAGTATAAAAAGTGAACAGTGCGGAAGTGGGAATCAAACGTCTGAATTCTAGTGGTCTGTATTAGGTAATTTATTAAATATCTCTAAGTCTCAGTTTACTTATCTTTAAGTGAGGCTAATATTTGAAGCTACATTAAAAGGTTAAGATAATTCACAAAATACATTTATCAGAGAGCATGGTCCAGTTAGTTCTCAATTATGATGCGTACATTTAATGGAATATACTAAGTATCCTTTATTTGAAATTCTTGAGACCAGAGTGTGTTTGATTTTTACATTTTTTCCAGATTTTGGAATATTTGCATTAACATAATGATATATCTTGGGGATAGAATAGTTTAAACACAAGATTTATTTATGTCATGTATTCACCTTATACACATAGCCAGAAGGTCATTTTATAGCACATTTTTGTACTGCAGCATTTTGACTGCAACCCATCACATGAGATCAGGTGCAGAATTTTCTATGTGTAGCAGTAAGTCAATGCTGTTTCAGATTATGGAGAATTTCAATATCATACTTTTGGATTAGGAATCCTCAACCTATAGTATTCCCATCTGGGTTGTAATATTCAATAGATCTATGGATATTTAGACTGAGCATGAGGAGAATGATTTAGACTAGAAATGTCTTCTAAATCATTAGCATATACAGAATCAGCAGGTGGTATAGTGGTTAAGGCATTGGATTCCCACATAGTCAACTGTGGTTCAAATCCCAGACCCAGTAGCTTTAAACTCACACCAGACATGTCTGCATACATGCCCAAAATCATGAGAGGAGAACAGAGAAGAGATTGAGGCATGGCCATCCCCTCTGGGGGGTGATTTCTCTCTTTCACTCTGTCTCTCTATGTCCTGGCAAGTACATGCATCCTATTGCAAGAAATTCTCTTAAAAAAAAAAAAAAGAATACAAACTAGTACATGAAGACCAGGGAATGGATAGAATCACTGATGAAAAATATTTGGAATGAGAAAATGATGAAATCATGAGAAAAACAAAAGGAAATGCCAGTAAAGAGACTCAGAAGGACACAGCAAGAAGAATGTGGTATCATAGCCTGCCCCCACCTTTTCCAAATAGAGCTCAACGGGAAAGAGAGGTTGATGAACAGATCAAATTCCGCACAAAAGTTAACTAACACCAGAACTGAGACTTTCCATTGAATTTAGCAGCAAAGAAGTCAATGGTGATTTTATCTTCAACAATTTCAGCTGAGCAGAGGTGGCAGAAGCCAGACTCTAGTTGTCTGGAGCACAAATGGTAAGTGAAAAAAATAGAGACAGCACTTTTCGTAGACAACTCCTTTAAGACAGATGGTTGTGAAGGGAAGGAGCGAGATAAGAGAATACTCCAGGGGGTCCATAAGAGGTGAAGGGAATTTTTTATCTTTTAGAGTTGGGAGAGCATTTTCTTGGTTTCAGTACTGTTAGGAAGAAGTTAATAGAGGGAAAAAAGATTGAAGTTAAAGAAAATAAATTGTATCGGTAATGATCCAGATTCTTCAGGATTCTGAATGCAATGTGGCTTGGTACACTGATGAAGGAAAAAATACTTTTAATGCCTTGGCTAAAGAAGCAAGTTGGTGCAGATGTAACGAGACGTGTAGATGGTTTTTCATGGAGACTATGATATAGGTAATGGATCATCAGGTCTAGGTAGGAGAGTGAGGACAGTAAATATTGATGGAGATAGTTACAGGGAAAAGTTCCAGAATAAATCTAATGATGCAGATTCCTAGGCAACAATCTAGAGCTATAAAATCAGAAACAGTAAGTAACCCAAGATCGACCTTTTGTAAACCTTCCAGGTAATTCTTATGAAATAGAACTGTATCTGGTGGTCCAGGCAGTAGGGCACTACTGAACAATACTGGAGTTGTATGGCAAGAGCTTGGATTCAGATCCCTGATTGACCTGAGTATGCAGGGCATGGTTGAGTATGTATCTGTGGCCTGTGACCCTGGCTGGCTGGAAGGCTGGGGAGGATCGTCAGGTAGCAGGGCTATGTTGGGTATCTCTCTCTCCCCTCATCAATCAATCAATAAATAAATAATTTAAAAAATAGGAAGAGGACTAAGTTTAATTAATGAGGAAGCATTTGGGAAATATTAGCTACTTGGCATTAAAGATTTGGTTAGAGAAAGAAATGAAATCATAGACCTGAAAGATTAGATGAAATAGGTTCTTATAACAGCATGGTTCTGGTTATTGGCAGAGTGAAGGCCAAAGGTTGTTACAATTGACAAGTTTAAAGGACTCAGACTATGAGCCAGCACATGGCATGGAGGTTAAGGCTACTGGATTCTACAAGGTCAACTGTGTGGTTGGAGTTCCAGATACAGTGGCTTGAAAATCATGCCTGGTGAGGTGCATGTGTGTGTGTGTGCCTAAAATCCTAAAAGAAGAAGGGAGGAGAAGGGGTTGTGGTGTAGCCATCTCTCTAGAGGGTGCTTTCTTACTTCTCCTTCTCTGTCTCTCTTACTTTGTCTTTCTGGCAAGCTCATGCACTCTATAGCAAACCTAAACTAAACTAAATAAAATAAATAAATGAATAAAGAAAGAAAGAAAGAGCTCAGGCTCTGTTCTTGGATAAATGATCAAACAAAAAGATTGGCAGAATTAATTATTCTAGAACTTGGATGAGAAGTAAGAAAGCTGTAAGTTAGGTGCTTAATTCTCCAGTAAATGACGTGAATCGTAGGAGGCTCTACAAATGTCACCAAGGAGTAGGAGCCAATAGTTAACATACTTGAAAGTCATGCTTCCCAAATAAATCTTTTTATTTTATCATTTATTTTATTTAACATAGTTATCAAGGAGTAATTGTCTAGAAAGGTGTTTCAGAATTAAAGATAATTCTGATCTCATCAAGCAAATTTGTTGGTACAGAAGAATAAACAGAACAAGATAAAGAATTTTTCCAAGTAACACATTTGATGTTCTTGATTTCCTTTACAATTTGTTCTTCCTTATATCACTTGTACGTTTTACAAGCAATACGGCAGGTTTAAATAATCTGACAAAAGCTACAAGTTAGACATTGGTTAATTATAGTCTAAAATCTAACTATCAAACATTCCCACCAAAATATTGCACAGATTTATGGTAGCTCCCTGATCCATGTGGGATAAGTCCCTGTAGGTGCCTGAAATCCCAGCTAGTACAAAGACCTAAGTACACTATGTTTTGTCCAATATGTACACTATGATAAAATTTAATTTATAAATTAGTCACTGTAAGGAATAACAAGAGTAGCTGATAATAAAACAGAATAATTAAAGTGCTATGCTGTAATAAAAGTTATATAACTGTGATTTCTTTCAAAATATCAAACAACTTAAAATGAACTAGTCCCCATACGCATATTAATGGCATCTACAAAGATTTTTTTTCTGAATGTGGTAGTAGTCGCAGGATCCAGGATATAGATTTATTGGAGTGGGGGGTGGGGGAGGGTTAACTATTCAGTCTATTACACATCTATCACATCATCTAAGTCAATTTTAGTGAGTTAGAATGATTCCTTGACACAATGTTAATAAAGACTCATATTTGTGAAAATGTGACCTGAGAGACTGGCATCCTAAAAAACAGAAGGAGGTAGAGCTTGGGGCTCAATATTATATAAGCCCTATATGGCACATGCTTTTATATGCCAACCTGGCTAACTTAATAAGAAATTACTTCCAAATGAAACTTTTAAAAAGAATTATTTATTTCACTTAATGAATTTATTTATTTGTTATTACTATTATTATTATTTTTTTAATTTGCTACAGGGCACATGCACTCAACAGAGAGGGAGGGAGGGAGGGGGAGAGAGAGAGACAGAGAGAGAGAGAGAGAGAACAAAAAAAAGAAAGGAAATTGCCATTTCTGGGACTCAAACTGTGGTCGGCCACATGGGAGTCCAGTACCTTAACTACCACACCACCTGTTGGCCCAGGCAAATGAAACTTTAAAACAAATTTGCTGTAGAGTGAGTGCACTCACCAGAGAGAGACAGAGAGAGAGAGAGAGGGAGGGAGAGGAAAAGTGAGAAATGACTCCTGGGGGACATAGCCATTCCACAATCCCTTCTCCTCCATTCTCCTCTCAGGACCTTTGGGCACACATGCACACACACCCTGCATGATTTTTAGGCATCTGGTTCTGGGACTTGAATCATGCAATAGGCCATGTGGGATCCAAACCACCTGGGGGCCCCCAAATGAAACTTTTTACTTTTTTTGTAAATACACACACACACACACACTCATAAACACAAACATACAATTTCCTGAAATGAGTTTTTGTTTTCATTTTTGTTACTTTTTTCACTCTCTTAACCCATCCTCAATTTTAGGGATATAATTTCTACACAATGAAAAGTAGAAATCTTAGGTGTATCATTAAATTACTGTTGACAAATATACACCTGTGTGAGGTAACCGATTTCAAGATATCACATTATCATTGATCCCTGAGGGTTCTTATCAATCCCTTTTCAGAAATCCCTACCATCAAGAGAAAAATCACCCTTCTGATTTTTATTTTGTTTGTTTACTTATTTATTTACCACATGGGCCTAAAGGGGAGGAATATTTTCTTTTCCTTAGGACAAGTAGCAGCCCTATAGGGAATCCCAAATAAAATCATTAAAAACAGATCCATCCAGTAATGCAAAATAAGAACTGACCACTAAAGCATTTTGGGCCCCCTTCCTGAATGTTAGAATCTTGAGTGACATGTAAGATGAGCAGTCTTAACAAGAGAGTAACATCTAGTCGAGAGACACAGGGTAGCAGGCTAGTCCAGCACATTTAAACTCCTTAGCTTACACAGGTTGGTTTCTCCTACAAAAAGGAAATAAAACCTGGGAAATAAGACACCTAAGATGAAAAGGAACAAGGAGAAAGGCCCCCACTAGGTACCCCAGATAGCTTTATGCATGATTATTGTGTTTTAACCTGCAAGTATTTGGAATAACAGGGCAACACTTACAAAAAGTAATCTTGGGTTAAAATTTCCAAACAGGGAAACTTTTTATATTCCTAAATTAGTCATGCTAAGCTAGAAAAACTAGGATCTCACATCAAGGAAAAAGAATGGACATTGGGAACCAACAGTTAGAGTAATGGCTATGTCGCTGGACTCTCATGTAGTCGACCGCGGTTCGCGTCCTGGACCCGGTGGCTTAAAACTCACGCAGCGTGCGTGTGCATGCGTGCCCAAGATCCCGAGAGGAGAATGGAGGAGAAGGGATTGTAGGATGGCCATCCCCCCTGGGGGATGATTTCTCGCTTTCTGTCTCTATGTCACTGTCTGGCGAGCGCACGCGCCCTATAGCAAAAATCTCTCCAAAAAAAAAAAAAAAAAAAAAGAATGGACATCTTTCTTTAGCTGATATTTTAAAATCAACAAAAAGAGGAAATTATAAATTTACTTACCTTCAAGAAATTAATAAAGAAAAGACCATCTCAGAATTGAAAGGGTTAACAGAAGCTGCTTCTGAAACTAAAAAGATGTATTTCTCCCTCTGTTCCTCCCTTACTCTCTGAACTCCCTTGTCCTTACCTCATACTTCTGTCTCCCCCTCCTCTAACTAAAGAAGAATTTGGGGATAAGGAGAGAAATCAAATCATGATTGTTCCTTTTAAGGAAAAACTCACTGGACAAGAGCAGCCAAAATGATCTGGTAATGTTTGTGGGCATGACTCAAGCAGGGATTTTTGGAAATAGGGAAAAGCAGTCAGACTTCTGTCCTCATCACCAAAGGTTAAGTTTCTGGAAGACAATTGCATTCATTATAGCATATGCAATACAAAACCAGATGAGCCACGTCCTCCTCAAACTGGTTAAGCAAATGTAATTCCACGAACAAAAGCAATTTCAGAGAAGACTTTGGGAAAGCAATGTGCGTTTTGATTGTACAAAAGACAGTCAATGTCCTTGTTTTTTCATGAATCTGAAAGTTTAAAACAAAACCAAAAACAAACCTCTGTGAAATAAGCCAATAAACTAAGCTAGAGAAATAAACATAATAATGTCGCATCTGTTATGATAGTTTACCTGCTTACTTGGCTGACTTTTAGCCTTTGAAAGCTACAAAATTAAGCATGAGGTTCATTACCTAGCATTATTATGTAATGATAGGGTGATTCATTTGGTGAAATTTGTAAGGATTTCCCTATTGTTCCTTATAAAATCACAAAACCCACTGTCCACTTTTTTTCTTTTTTTAAAGTTTTTGCCATAAGGTACGTGACCTCATCAAAGAGAGACAGAAAGAGGGAAAGTGAGAAATCAACTTTGAAGGTGGATGTGCACACCACAGTCCCTTCTCTATTTTCCTCTTGAGATTTGGGCACACGCGCACACAAGTCACCAGGTCCAGGACTTGAACTGTGGTTGACCATATGGGAATCCAGTGCCTTAACCATCTTGCCACATGTTGCCTGCCCTTCACTCCCATCCCATTCACTTTTTAAATGGATTGTTTCTTACTCAGCTATAAGCTATTTTGCACCATTAGCACATGACTTCTGAAGAAATGACTATTAAGACGTTGTATTATTTACCGGCTTATAATCATTTTCCTAAATGTTAAGAAAGAAATATCAGGATCGACTTAAAACTTTTTTTTTTTTTTCACATCATTGCGATTCAGACAAACTGACAAAGTATTCACAGAAGTTCAGCTTCCTAAGGCCCATTTTTGCATAACGGAATATGTATTGCTCTTTTATTATCATTTTTCTTATAAACTGAAATAAGGAACTCTGACCAAAGGTAACTGTCTTGGTTGTAGTTCCCTTATGTAGAAAATATTATGGTTGGGTCTAGCAGATGGTGTAACGGTTAAATCACTGGACTCCCACCTGGAGTCTTGAAGCTCACACTGGTAAATGTGCATGCATACCCAAATTCCCTAGAGGAGAATAGAAGAGAAAGGATTGAGCCATGGCCACCACCTCCAATGAGTGGTTTCTTGCTTTCTGTCTCCCTGTCTCTGTCTCTCCAGTGAACACACACGTCCTATGTCCTACAAGAAAGATCTCTCTAAAAAAATTTTTTTTTTTTTAAAGAAAAGATTATGGCCATCAGTCCAACTAAACTACCATGCACTGAAAATGAAAAAAAATATGGATAAATATAATATTAAGATTATAATATTAATCTTGTAGAACTCAGTTCAGAAGGGAACCTTGCACTTTAACTTTCTCATTTGACAAATGAGAAAAATAAGATAGAATCTTATCCAAGCCAGCAAGCTCCAGAAAGCAGAGTACTGTAACTGAAGTGTTTAGATGAACTCAGAGAATGTTAGTGCCAGCCAAATCTGGTGGTGGTCTCTTCTAGAAGACTGGGAAGGCCCACTGAGAGTATTTCAGTAGCATGAAAAGCCAATGACTAATATCTGACACGTTACAAGTTACCTTACCTCATAGAATTAATGCTAGAATTACAAATACAATTTTTGTGTTGTGCTTGGCCGAGTGCCTGGAAATTAGTAAATACTCATGTTGCTGCTGCCAATACTACCAGTACTAATTACTACCATTATTCTAATATGATGAAGCATACTCTGTTTTAAATTTGAAATGAAATGTTAAGTGTGCTGGTGATTTGCAAAGGCTATGGAGTAAGGCAAACACAACATTGGGCTTCAGCTTTTCTACCCACTAGGTTTGTGACTGTAACACAAACCATTAGATCTGTAGATTGAGATCCTTGGCAAAAAGTCCGGAGACACATCTATTTAGTTGAATAGATACTGACTTACCTGATGAAAAATACAATTTTAAGGTGCTTTCTGCTGCAAATATGGAAAACTCGTGTCTAAAAATAAAGAAATTAATTATTGCCAAGAACAAATAGTTTAAAGTAGGACAGACTTCAGGAACTGGTCAACTCAGCTTCTCAGTTTTTCCTTAAGAACCAAGACTTTTTCTATCCTATTTCTTTGCTATTCTCCATCTTGGTTCCATTCTTAGCTGTTCACCATAGGATGCAGAAGATCCATAGTTTGTATCTGGATACATCAACATTCAGAGCGAGATTTGTCAACCTTAGGATCATCGATGTTTTGAACTACATGCGTATTTCTCATGCCGGCTGTCCTGTGCATTCTAAGAGGTTCAGAAGCAGCTCTGACCACTGTCTACTAGAGGCCAGTAGCATCCCCCATCTGACAAACTCAAATGTCTCTAGACATTGGTGAGTAGACTCTGTGAGAGAGGCGAGGGTCAAAATTGCCCCCAGTTGAGAGCCACTGGTTAGATGAAGAGAAGGAAGCATTTAATGGCCAGAAGTTCTGCATGAGCCTTTTCTCTCATGCTTTATAGTAAGAATTGGACCACATATACATGAAACAAATGAGAGTAGCCCTGAGGTACTTCTCGTCACGTAGGTGTTGGAAATGGAAATTTGAACAGGATCTGAGATTTTTTCAGGAAGGACACGGGATAAGGAGCCAATAGTATGCTATATGCTGACTATATTGAAAAATAATTAACAGAAGGGCTGGCAAGTGGCATGGTGGTTAAGGCACTAGACTCTCATATGACCAACGACAGTTCGAGTCCCAGACCTGGTGACTTCCTTTCTCACTTTCCCTTTCTGTCTGTCCATCTCTTTCAAATTTAAAAATAAATTATAATAACAAATAAAATTAAATATTTTTTAAAATAATAATTAACATTTGTTGCTACAACAGGCAAACTTCCAAACCTCAAAGTTTTAACACTCTTTTTCTAACCTCTCACACAGGTAACATGTCCTTTCTTCGTCTTCACATTATATCAGCTGAAAAACAAGAACAGATTGATAGAGGAAGCACTGACAATTTGTTTTGAAACTTCTCATTTTTACTCAATTTTTAACTTAGAGAACAGTTGCAAAAACAGCTCAGAGGGTTCCCTTTTATCTCTTAATCAGCTTTTTTTTTAATGTTAACATCTCACATCATATAATTATTAACATCAAGAAATGACATTGGTACAATACTATTAACTACACCATAGGCCATCTTAGAATTTCTCCAATTTGTTCACTAATGTTCTTTTGTATAATTGTGTTGACCTGGAAGAGACATAAGGCACTTTTTCCCAGACTCCTTGGCTAGAACTCATTACATGACCCTAACCAACTGCAAGGAGAAATAGGACATGCGTGGGGTGTTTCATGAAAACAAGTGATCTCCACTTACCATTAAAAAAAAAATAAAAAGTTATGTGACCAAATAAAATTCTTTTCTCCAAAGATTCCACATACAGAGGACTCTGAGTTATAAAAACCCATGCAAAATAGGTGTTGCCTACCTGAGTCTCCATTTGCTGTAGCCCTTCTATCTATTGAAGTATACTGTTGATTGCGACTATGAACAGACTGTTAGTCAAGCTCCATAGTTATCATTTGCCTTCATCAGAATTCTAGACCACAATAGGGCACTTACTTGCCTCTATTCTCCCACAAAGAGTTACAAAGTTACCTAATAGTCAACATAGAAAATTTATGGATGACCATCTCTCTGACATGAACTTTCTTTACAATCACCTTGAATGAGATGCTTGACTTCTCTGAGACTCCTTCTCCTCTCCATAAAATAGACATTGTAATGCCTTGTATGGTAGATGGACGAATTATATTGAATCATGTATATAAAGCAAACAGAAAGATTAAAATCATAATGCACATTCAAAAATGAGAAATGCTTGGACCAGCAGTTAGCATAATGACTATTTCGCTGGACTCCCATATAGTAGATTGCGGTTTGAGTCCTGGACCTGGTGGCTTAAACTCATGCCAGGGACGTGTGTGTGCATGCCCAAGATCCTGAGAGGAGAGGTGTGGAAAAGGAATTGCAGCGTGACCATCCTCCCTGGGGGGTGATTTCTTGCTTTCTGTCTCTCTTTCTCTCTTTCTGGCGAGCGCATGTGCCCTATAGCAAAAACTTCTCCAGAAAAAAAAAAGAAAAAAGAAGAAATGCTAATATTTTTATGACAGTGTTTTCCATGTTGCACCAATTAAAACAGATCATTCACTAACGTCCTTCTATGACCTTTAGTCTTTTTACAGTTAATAATGTTAAGTACACTTAGAAAATTCAGTTTACATATAATGATTTATATAACATTTTTCACGCGCCCTATAGCAAAAATCTCTCCAAAAAAAAAAAAAAAAAAAGAATGGACATCTTTCTTTAGCTGATATTTTAAAATCAACAAAAAGAGGAAATTATAAATTTACTTACCTTCAAGAAATTAATAAAGAAAAGACCATCTCAGAATTGAAAGGGTTAACAGAAGCTGCTTCTGAAACTAAAAAGATGTATTTCTCCCTCTGTTCCTCCCTTACTCTCTGAACTCCCTTGTCCTTACCTCATACTTCTGTCTCCCCCTCCTCTAACTAAAGAAGAATTTGGGGATAAGGAGAGAAATCAAATCATGATTGTTCCTTTTAAGGAAAAACTCACTGGACAAGAGCAGCCAAAATGGTCTGGTAATGTTTGTGGGCATGACTCAAGCAGGGATTTTTGGAAATAGGGAAAAGCAGTCAGACTTCTGTCCTCATCACCAAAGGTTAAGTTTCTGGAAGACAATTGCATTCATTATAGCATATGCAATACAAAACCAGATGAGCCACGTCCTCCTCAAACTGGTTAAGCAAATGTAATTCCACGAACAAAAGCAATTTCAGAGAAGACTTTGGGAAAGCAATGTGCGTTTTGATTGTACAAAAGACAGTCAATGTCCTTGTTTTTTCATGAATCTGAAAGTTTAAAACAAAACCAAAAACAAACCTCTGTGAAATAAGCCAATAAACTAAGCTAGAGAAATAAACATAATAATGTCGCATCTGTTATGATAGTTTACCTGCTTACTTGGCTGACTTTTAGCCTTTGAAAGCTACAAAATTAAGCATGAGGTTCATTACCTAGCATTATTATGTAATGATAGGGTGATTCATTTGGTGAAATTTGTAAGGATTTCCCTATTGTTCCTTATAAAATCACAAAACCCACTGTCCACTTTTTTTCTTTTTTTAAAGTTTTTGCCATAAGGTACGTGACCTCATCAAAGAGAGACAGAAAGAGGGAAAGTGAGAAATCAACTTTGAAGGTGGATGTGCACACCACAGTCCCTTCTCTATTTTCCTCTTGAGATTTGGGCACACGCGCACACAAGTCACCAGGTCCAGGACTTGAACTGTGGTTGACCATATGGGAATCCAGTGCCTTAACCATCTTGCCACATGTTGCCTGCCCTTCACTCCCATCCCATTCACTTTTTAAATGGATTGTTTCTTACTCAGCTATAAGCTATTTTGCACCATTAGCACATGACTTCTGAAGAAATGACTATTAAGACGTTGTATTATTTACCGGCTTATAATCATTTTCCTAAATGTTAAGAAAGAAATATCAGGATCGACTTAAAACTTTTTTTTTTTTTTCACATCATTGCGATTCAGACAAACTGACAAAGTATTCACAGAAGTTCAGCTTCCTAAGGCCCATTTTTGCATAACGGAATATGTATTGCTCTTTTATTATCATTTTTCTTATAAACTGAAATAAGGAACTCTGACCAAAGGTAACTGTCTTGGTTGTAGTTCCCTTATGTAGAAAATATTATGGTTGGGTCTAGCAGATGGTGTAACGGTTAAATCACTGGACTCCCACCTGGAGTCTTGAAGCTCACACTGGTAAATGTGCATGCATACCCAAATTCCCTAGAGGAGAATAGAAGAGAAAGGATTGAGCCATGGCCACCACCTCCAATGAGTGGTTTCTTGCTTTCTGTCTCCCTGTCTCTGTCTCTCCAGTGAACACACACGTCCTATGTCCTACAAGAAAGATCTCTCTAAAAAAATTTTTTTTTTTTTAAAGAAAAGATTATGGCCATCAGTCCAACTAAACTACCATGCACTGAAAATGAAAAAAAATATGGATAAATATAATATTAAGATTATAATATTAATCTTGTAGAACTCAGTTCAGAAGGGAACCTTGCACTTTAACTTTCTCATTTGACAAATGAGAAAAATAAGATAGAATCTTATCCAAGCCAGCAAGCTCCAGAAAGCAGAGTACTGTAACTGAAGTGTTTAGATGAACTCAGAGAATGTTAGTGCCAGCCAAATCTGGTGGTGGTCTCTTCTAGAAGACTGGGAAGGCCCACTGAGAGTATTTCAGTAGCATGAAAAGCCAATGACTAATATCTGACACGTTACAAGTTACCTTACCTCATAGAATTAATGCTAGAATTACAAATACAATTTTTGTGTTGTGCTTGGCCGAGTGCCTGGAAATTAGTAAATACTCATGTTGCTGCTGCCAATACTACCAGTACTAATTACTACCATTATTCTAATATGATGAAGCATACTCTGTTTTAAATTTGAAATGAAATGTTAAGTGTGCTGGTGATTTGCAAAGGCTATGGAGTAAGGCAAACACAACATTGGGCTTCAGCTTTTCTACCCACTAGGTTTGTGACTGTAACACAAACCATTAGATCTGTAGATTGAGATCCATGGCAAAAAGTCCGGAGACACATCTATTTAGTTGAATAGATACTGACTTACCTGATGAAAAATACAATTTTAAGGTGCTTTCTGCTGCAAATATGGAAAACTCGTGTCTAAAAATAAAGAAATTAATTATTGCCAAGAACAAATAGTTTAAAGTAGGACAGACTTCAGGAACTGGTCAACTCAGCTTCTCAGTTTTTCCTTAAGAACCAAGACTTTTTCTATCCTATTTCTTTGCTATTCTCCATCTTGGTTCCATTCTTAGCTGTTCACCATAGGATGCAGAAGATCCATAGTTTGTATCTGGATACATCAACATTCAGAGCGAGATTTGTCAACCTTAGGATCATCGATGTTTTGAACTACATGCGTATTTCTCATGCCGGCTGTCCTGTGCATTCTAAGAGGTTCAGAAGCAGCTCTGACCACTGTCTACTAGAGGCCAGTAGCATCCCCCATCTGACAAACTCAAATGTCTCTAGACATTGGTGAGTAGACTCTGTGAGAGAGGCGAGGGTCAAAATTGCCCCCAGTTGAGAGCCACTGGTTAGATGAAGAGAAGGAAGCATTTAATGGCCAGAAGTTCTGCATGAGCCTTTTCTCTCATGCTTTATAGTAAGAATTGGACCACATATACATGAAACAAATGAGAGTAGCCCTGAGGTACTTCTCGTCACGTAGGTGTTGGAAATGGAAATTTGAACAGGATCTGAGATTTTTTCAGGAAGGACACGGGATAAGGAGCCAATAGTATGCTATATGCTGACTATATTGAAAAATAATTAACAGAAGGGCTGGCAAGTGGCATGGTGGTTAAGGCACTAGACTCTCATATGACCAACGACAGTTCGAGTCCCAGACCTGGTGACTTCCTTTCTCACTTTCCCTTTCTGTCTGTCCATCTCTTTCAAATTTAAAAATAAATTATAATAACAAATAAAATTAAATATTTTTTAAAATAATAATTAACATTTGTTGCTACAACAGGCAAACTTCCAAACCTCAAAGTTTTAACACTCTTTTTCTAACCTCTCACACAGGTAACATGTCCTTTCTTCGTCTTCACATTATATCAGCTGAAAAACAAGAACAGATTGATAGAGGAAGCACTGACAATTTGTTTTGAAACTTCTCATTTTTATTCAATTTTTAACTTAGAGAATAGTTGCAAAAACAGCTCAGAGGGTTCCCTTTTATCTCTTAATCAGCTTTTTTTTTAATGTTAACATCTCACATCATATAATTATTAACATCAAGAAATGACATTGGTACAATACTATTAACTACACCATAGGCCATCTTAGAATTTCTCCAATTTGTTCACTAATGTTCTTTTGTATAATTGTGTTGACCTGGAAGAGACATAAGGCACTTTTTCCCAGACTCCTTGGCTAGAACTCATTACATGACCCTAACCAACTGCAAGGAGAAATAGGACATGCATGGGGTGTTTCATGAAAACAAGTGATCTCCACTTACCATTAAAAAAAAAATAAAAAGTTATGTGACCAAATAAAATTCTTTTCTCCAAAGATTCCACATACAGAGGACTCTGAGTTATAAAAACCCATGCAAAATAGGTGTTGCCTACCTGAGTCTCCATTTGCTGTAGCCCTTCTATCTATTGAAGTATACTGTTGATTGCGACTATGAACAGACTGTTAGTCAAGCTCCATAGTTATCATTTGCCTTCATCAGAATTCTAGACCACAATAGGGCACTTACTTGCCTCTATTCTCCCACAAAGAGTTACAAAGTTACCTAATAGTCAACATAGAAAATTTATGGATGACCATCTCTCTGACATGAACTTTCTTTACAATCACCTTGAATGAGATGCTTGACTTCTCTGAGACTCCTTCTCCTCTCCATAAAATAGACATTGTAATGCCTTGTATGGTAGATGGACGAATTATATTGAATCATGTATATAAAGCAAACAGAAAGATTAAAATCATAATGCACATTCAAAAATGAGAAATGCTTGGACCAGCAGTTAGCATAATGACTATTTCGCTGGACTCCCATATAGTAGATTGCGGTTTGAGTCCTGGACCTGGTGGCTTAAACTCATGCCAGGGACGTGTGTGTGCATGCCCAAGATCCTGAGAGGAGAGGGGTGGAAAAGGAATTGCAGCGTGACCATCCTCCCTGGGGGGTGATTTCTTGCTTTCTGTCTCTCTTTCTCTCTTTCTGGCGAGCGCATGTGCCCTATAGCAAAAACTTCTCCAGAAAAAAAAAAGAAAAAAGAAGAAATGCTAATATTTTTATGACAGTGTTTTCCATGTTGCACCAATTAAAACAGATCATTCACTAACGTCCTTCTATGACCTTTAGTCTTTTTACAGTTAATAATGTTAAGTACAGTTAGAAAATTCAGTTTACATATAATGATTTATATAACATTTTTAATTCCATTGTAGGGTGGTTTGTGAACTAAAAAAAAGAAAAAGAATCCACTGAGTTAATGTAATCTATTTCCTTAGGAAAATAGGATTCAAAGGCAAAATAAAAAATTCAGGATTAAATTCTCTATGGATTCTATACCTTTTCATGCTAGTCTCTGTTGACATTCCCCGGTTCCTAATGGTAAAGTGTGTTTGTTTTTGTAAAGTGTTTTCTTATACTACCCCCAGAGAAATGGAAAACTCCAGTATTTTTAATATAGGCTTTTTAGCTTCCCAGAAATTGGACTAAAGGAATATGAGAATCTAACAGAGTTGCCAGAAGAGAACTATCTGGTGATAAATTATCTACCTGAGCTTGTACAATGGACACATGGAACATCCTGAAGCTGTCAAATCAAATGTGTGCATGATTAAAATAAAGTTGCTCTATGTCAGGGCCTTTCTTAAATAAAAGTGACATGTTCTGACAGAATTTCTGCCCGATGTGGATGAATGACTGAGCAAGCAGCATTGAGATGATTTCTGAAATAGCTTTTTTGTCAAGGAAACATGAAAAAGTCAAAGTTTCTTCTCTGTATATGGTCTGCAGACAACATCTTGAAAATGAAAAGCACCACAATTTTCCAGAAGCTGCACATTTTGCAGATTCCAACGGTGTGATCTTTCTTCCATCTTTCACTTTGGCTGACCAGCCATGGGTAAAACGACACTGGTTTTCAAAATTAACAAGAGAAAACTGGAGTCCAAGGGCAACTGCACTCTAGTTTCCAGTGTTAGGTCATTCTCCTTTCAAATCTGTTTCCCTAGAGAAGAGTTTGCCTTCTCTGAGGCAGTCATGTGCCTTCTTAGAGAAGAGGCCGTTTTACTGGGATTATTGTGGCTTTTAATCCCTAATCTATGGAGAACTAATTGTATGATTTTTAATAAATCCTTTGTTTTCTTTTTGAATTATTACTACCTGCAAAATAGGAAGAATGTTTTCAGTGATTATTGGTTCCATACTACATGTTAAGTGGTCTGATGGACATGGGAACATACAAGATACCTTCTGTGTCTCTAAGGCTTCACAGTCCATCTGTTTAGTGAACAACAAAGATGATTTAAGACAATATTTAAAATAGAAAGCACAGGGCCAATAGGTGGTGTGATGGTGAAGGTGTTGGACTTTCACATGGTCGGACACGGATCAACCTGGTTTGAGTCCAAGACCCAGTGGCTTGAAATTCACACTGGGCACATGTGCCTGCAGGCCTGGCCAAAATCCCAGGAGGAAAATGCAGGAAAAGGGCTTAGCCATATCCCCTGGGGAGGTGCTTTGCTGTTTCTGTCTCTTTCCAGTGAGTGCGCATGCCCTAAGGCAAAAGCCTAAAGATAAAATAAAATAGAAAGCCTTACGTGAATTTAGGGATTAACCAGAATATTTAATTAAGAACAGATGTATGTGTGTACATAGACAAATAGACAGAGCTCATTTTCTCCTTCTCATGGTGTGTGTCTGTGTACATTGAGACATTAAGAGAGTGAGACACAGAGAGAGAGACAGGAACAAAAAACACTTGTAAATATTTCCATTTTTGGTGTGATTATCCATGATATTTTATTTTGAACTTATGCTTGTCAAGATGAATATATACTGCTTTTATAATAAAATCAGCAAATAAAAGTTATTTTATTTGTGTGCAGAAAAAAGGCATTCTTGTAAGGATACCATATTTTTAAAACTACCACAAATTGACTCAATTCTGGGGGAGAAATCAGGATGATAGTGTTTGTTTTTGGCAGTAACTAAGGGTCTCTTAGCCTTCTCTCACTAAGGCCAGCATGTGCTATATTGTTTTGTGCTTTTATTTATTTATTTATTTATTTAGAGAGAGATTTTTTGCTATAGGGCTCATCTATTTACCAGAAAGACACAGAGAGACAAAGAGACAGAAAGCAAGAAATCACCTCTGAGGAGGAATGACCATGCAGTAACCCCTTCTCCTTCTCCTCCATTCTCCTCTCAGGGTTTTGTATAAGCATGCGCATGTGCCCAGCGTGAGTTTTAAGCCCCTGAGTCCAGGAGTCAAACCATGGTTGACTATGTGAGAAGTCTATTGACATAACCATTACACCATCTGCTGGTCCTGTGTGTGTTATATTCTGACTCACTTAATACTATTATTCTACCATGCGTGTCTCAGAGAAGGCTGTGGTTGGTATGGGGATGGATTTAAGAGTTTGTCGAGACTAGTTTTCACTTTCTTGGTTGGTTTTACTAATGTTCATGTAATTCCAAAATTATGATGAGATCTTTTTTTTCCAGTCTTTTATTTGTCCCTCTTTATCTTTCTCAACTGTTTTGTTTTGTTTTTGTTTTTTATTAAATTTTTTGCCATAGAGCATGTGCACTCACCTGAAAGGAAAAGAGACAGAGGAAAGAAAAGGAAAGTGAGAAATCAACCCCCAAGAGACGGTGGCCACACCACAATCCCCTCTCCTCCCTTCTCCTTTTGGGATTTTGGGCACAGACATGCGTGGGCCCAATGTGTTTCTCAAGTCACTGGGTTGATGCCTCAAACTGCAGAGTTGGCCATGTGGGATCTAGCATCTCAACTACCAAGCCACCTGCTGGCCTTCAAATGTTTTATTGAATCCTCCAAAGGAAAGTGATATTCCCAGGAAGAAACACAGACCAGTATTTCTTTGTTAAAGTTTGGCTCCTGTTCTTACAGCCAAAGGGGGAACTGGATTCATTAAATAAGAAAATAAATGCCTTGGCCCACTCAATGGGACAGGTAACAGGGCCACTGCACAATGCTGGAACCCTGTGGGAAGGCCTTATGTTCAGATATGGGGTTGGCCTGAACACACCGGCTATACCTGCCAAGGACATATCTGCAACCTTGGTTAGCTGGAAGGCCTCGGGGTGGGGTGGAGATAATGGTGCAGTGACTGCCTTCAATGGTGTCTCTTTTTCTCTTTCTAAGTAAACCTCTAAAAAATGTCTCTTTGAGGGGATATACTATTTTCTCTTTCTCTCACTCTTTTTCTCTCAATATGTGAAAATATTCACAGTAGAGACTATTATTTTGATAAGGTTGCTTTGCAAGAATTACACATGAATTAATCAAGCAAAAATTGTACTTCCTGGGAGCTAAAAAAGGACTAGATAAGAATTATGCTGTTACCTTTCCCATCTTATGATTGTATAGGACTTCACAGTTTATAAATAACTTTGCATGTGAGTTCGCTTGCTTTTTTTTTTTTTTTCAATAGAGGTTTTTTTCAAGAGGCCGTGTGTACTCACCAGAAAGACAGAGACAGAAAGCGAGAAATCACCCCCTAGTGGGGATGGCCATATCGCTATCACTTCTTCTCCATTATCTTCTTGGAATCTTAGGCACACATGTACCCAGCATGAGTTTTAAACCACCAGGTCTGGAACTCGAACCAGGGTCCACTAATTGGGAATCCAGCAATGTAACCAGTATGCCACCTGCTAGTCCCCATTTGATTTCCATGAGAAACTTGTGGGAGAGGTAAAATAGATATTAATCACTCCATTGCATATATAAACGGAGACACAACCATGTTTAGTATATTGACTAAAGTCAGATAAGTCACCTTAAAAGTGTTTTAAAATAGTGAAGAGAGAGAGCGAGAGACTAGGAGACAGATTAAAAGCAAATATTGCAGGGCTGGATGTCTCGCCAGACAAACAGAGAGACAGAGAGATAGAAAGCGAGAAGTCACCCCCCAGGGCTGGATGGTTAAACACAATGCTCTTGAAGGCAGACTCACATGAAAAGCTTACAGATATACCTCCACAGACCTCCCTGAGTACTGGGCACATGAAAACCCATGATCTGTGGCTTCCTGAAGCACAGAGTGCATTGTGGCATTGAGACCCTACCAAGGTTGTTATCTCTCTGTCTCTTACATGCATGGAATAAACAAATAAAAGTAAGTACTGTTACATAGCAGGTACTTGATAGAGCATACATCAAAAACCAGGTGATTGAAGCCACCCAGCTGACTCTCAGTTAATCCAAACAGGAAAGAAACTGACTTTTTAGGTTTGGTGAATCATAGCACTGTGGTAGTTTTTGAATCTTCAAACTTGCATTTCATCCTACAATTTTTCCTTCATCTACTAAGAAACCAGTCTTTTTTGAGTACAGTGTGAAGCATGGCCAAACACTAATTAGTTAGAAACACCTTGACCAAGTCAGTCTATGAATTATCCCAGTTTTTTTTTTTTTTTTTTTTTTTGGGTTTTTGCTCTAGGGCACATGTGCTCACCAGAGAGAGATGATAGTGAGAGGGAAAGTGAGAAATCACGCCTCAGGGGGATGACCATGCTGCAGTCACTTCTCCATTATCTTCTTGGGTCCTCTCGGGATCTTGGGCACGTACTTACATGCACCCAGCGTGAGTTTTAAGACACTGGGTCTGGGATGTGAACCGCAGTTGACTACATGGGAGTCCAGCGACATAGCTATTATGCTAACTGCTGGTCTCCCCAGTGATTGTTAAACTGGAGAAAGCATCAGAAATCCCTGAAGCTTTCCTAGCCTACAGACTGCTGAGCCCCTTCTGCCAATTGCTCTGGGACAGGGCCAATAATTTGTGTTTTGAACAAGCTTTCACGTGCTGATAAGTGAAGGTGGCACTAATAATAACTATGCTAGATTGTCTGGGTAAACAGGGACATGTATTCAAGCCCTAATAGTGACTAGATGTAATTTTCTTTATTATTCTTTTCTTTTTTGTTATTATTATTATTTATACATTCGATCAGTATACACGATTTAGATTTTAAAGAGACTTTACCCACCATGATATACAGCTCAGTTCAGTCTAATTCAGAATACTATACACATCCTTATCAACAGATAATAAACCATGTCTGTATCCCACAAATTTCTTACCTTTCTATTTTTTCCCCCAATTTTCCTTTCCTTCACTCTTCACCTTCCATGCTTACCTTCCACTTTGTCTCTAGTGTCCATGATAATTTTTAATGCTTTTATGTTCTCCAGACTTTCAGTCTCTACCATAGAGTGTGGACAGTCAGTATATGGTAAGTAGAGACATACGATGTAACTCTTTCATAGCCTGACTTGCTTTACTCAGCAATAGATCTTCCATATTTGTCCACTTTCTATCAAATTCCAGGGTCTTTTTTATGGCTAAATAGTATTCCATGGAGTATATGTGCCACACTTTTTCAATCCATTCATCTATTTGTGGACATTTGGGTTGGTTCCGTGTCTTAGCAATTGTGAATAATGCTGCAATAAATATAGTTATACAAGCAGTTTTCAGACTGAGCATTCTCCTGTCCTTTGGATAGATACCCAGGAGTGGAATTGCTGGATCATACATAGTTCCATTTGAAGGTCTTTGAGGAATCTTCATATTGTTCTCCACAGTGGCAGGACCAATTTACATTCCCACCAACTCAATTTTCTAATGATTATTAAGGTAATTAAGTCATGGGAACCAGACAGTGGTTGGTAGTAAAATAGTTGTTAAGGTATATTGGTCTGAGAAAACCTTTGTCTTCCTCATTTAGTTCCCATAAGTAAACCACAACCTCACTTGGAAGTCTGCTTCCTTAGCAAGTTGCTAAGTTATAGCCAATCACAGTAACCACACTTCAGCCAATCACAGGTAGCCCACCCACCCTTTAAATTGTGTTAATGCAAATTGAAGTCTTGACCAATCCAAGTATTTCTCTATCTCACTTCTGTTCTTTTCGTATATTACTTTTCCTTTCTTTGGCATATATATCGTTCACTACGTGGCTATCTGGAGTCCCTTGGAAACCATTCTGGTACTGCCCAGTTTGAATCATTTTTGCTCAGTTTAACTCTGCTAAATTAAGTTGTCAGAAGTTTTTCTTTTAACACAGGATATTCTGTGAAGCTGATTCACATGGTAAAGTTCCAGGTTTGTGTCCAGAGATCTCCCTCAGTATGCTGGGCATTCATGTGCTTGTGATTGGGGCCTGGCTGAGGTGAACCGTAACATTCAGATCCTGTTGGCAGTACTGGGAAAATTGTGAAATTGCTCTAGTCCCTAATTGCTTCATCTATAAAGTTGGAATAATAACACCTACCTTCAGGTTATTGGGAAACTTTAAACAAAAAATGCAAATGAAGTGCTAAGTCCACTTCCTGGCACACAGCACAGTGGTGGTAGTTTCTCTGAGGCATACCTTCAAGATGAAAGGATGGATTTATTTTCTCAGTTGCTGGCTGTTGACAGCTAACATGCTTTCAGCCCTCCTAGGAGGCTACCTTGGCTGAAGTGGACTGCCTCCCCAAGGTCACATCTTTTTTCCAAGGGCAGCTGCACCAGTAATTGATCAACCCTTGCTAAAAGACCCATTCCCTTTCCCAGCTTGGGGCCTCCAAAGGACCCCCCACCTTTTAGAGACTCTTCTAGGAGTTGAATGAGACACATCCTGGACTGCATCACAGCTCAGCTTCTCCCTCTGCTTAAAACTGCTTCCATTCCATAAATATCGATCCCAACTGATACCCTGCATGTAAGTGTTTCAGAGTTGTCGCTTCCTGGAGATCTAAACTGTGACATGCATAGTACGAATTCGATCAAATGAGTTGCTGTTACTACTATCAGTATAACTGCGGTGGCCATTTTCTCCAGTTAATTTTTCATGCCAGTGATTCCCTCAGACATTGTTACATATCGTAGTTGACCTATGACACCTATTGAAATTACTACAAGTTTGATAAAGCCTTGATACGGTTTATATAGTAACCTTACACTTGGTAAATAACGATAAATGCTTCATCTTAAGAGTATGAAGCCTGCCCTCATTAGGAGGCTATGTCCACAAGATGCCAATCACCGGAATAACATGACAGGCAAACTATTATGCAGCTTTTTAAGCTGCATTTATTTAACACAATTTCTAGAAGTGCAAGCTATTATTTTCCCTGCTCTGCATTTTTTTTTTTAATTGGAGAGGTTTTTGCTGTAGGGCACATATGCTTGCCAAAAACACAGAGAGACAGAAAGCAAGAAATCACCCCCCAAGGAGTGATGGCCCCACCGCAATCTCTTCTCCTCCATTCTCCTCATGGGATCTTGGGCATGCACACACATGCGCCTGGTGTGAGTTTAAGCCACTGAGTATGGGGGTCAAACTGCAGTCAACTACATAGGAGTCTAGCAACATAGCCATTATGTCAACTGCTGGTCCCTGCATTTTAGACTGTACGTGTGAATATTTAGTGTGCAAATGCATGCATATATACATGATGGTGATATCAAATGTTAAACAACTCATGGACTGATGCCACACACAGCAAACTTCCATAGTTTCTGTGAGAGCTAGCTGATGAGATGGGCTGAGAGTGATTGGGTTTCCTTGAAAACTGTCACGGAGGATGAGTGGTGTCTTTTCTAAGAAGGGGATATGTTAATTTAGTGTTGGATAACAGGAACTCTATTCCGTGAGGTGAGAACATTTATATTGCTTGGATGTATTTCAGATCAAATTTACAAAGAAGCTATGAATTACTTAATCACTGGCAGAGGCAAAACTTCCTTTTTGATGCCGTTTCCAGGTCTCCTTTTCTACCTCTTTGCCAGTTTCAAATGACTTGGGACTCTTAATAAAGGCTTGGCCTCATAACTACCTCTTCCTTTCACATACTTCCTGAAAGATTTTTAGAAAAGAAATGAACAATTGTCTCTATCTGGGTTTTAAGAAAACCATTTCCCACTTCTCAAATATGGTTCTTCTATATGAATGCATTTCTTATTTTAGGAGCTCTACATATGACTCTGAGCACTCAGCAATAAATTAAAACTCACCTGGGAGAGTTCACAAGGAGAGTAATGAAGAGAATTGAGGAAGAAAGGGAAAAGGAGAGCCAGAGTGGAAGAGGTGGCACATTTAGTTCAAAGTTTTTTAACTTTGGCACTGCTGTTTTGGGCTGGATAATTCTTTGCTGTGAGGGGCAGCTTCTCATTGCATGCTGTTTGACAGAACCCTTCCTTTCTGTTGCTTGAATGTAGCAGCAAAAAACTTCTCAAATATTGCAAAAAGTTCCCTAGGGAGAGGGACAAAAACTACTCTAGGCTGGAACTGATTTAGATAGTTAGGAGAAAAAAGATGCAAAGACATCACCAGTATTTTAAAAGAGCTCCCTGTCCTAAGCAACACCACTGAGGCAAGAAATCTGGTGATCTGATCCCAGCCCACCCCATAATATCTATTTATTAAATAAGTACTGTCGGACTCAGACTCTTGGTGTAGTCAGTAGCATACTGGGTTGTAGAGCTGGAAGCCACTGGCCAACCGCAGTTCAAGTCCCTGGCCTAGTCAGCCTGAAAACATGGTAGGGATGTGTTCTCATGCCCAGGATCCCAGAGAGCTAAAAGACTGGAGGGAGGGAATCATGGCATGACAGAGCCTGGTAGAGGGTGCTTCATCCCACTCCCATGTGCATGTATGAATTCTGTCATGAATGGGGAAAATTTTCTTAAAATGCCTACTAAAATTTCTCGTACTGTGCTGAGCCTTCAAAATGTGGTTTCTCCCTCCAAGGAGTTTACAGTTACGTGAGAAATAAACACATTGAGTTTATAATCAGACAAGTAAGTACATAAACTTCATGAAGGAGAATACAGAACAGCATGAAAGAATAAAAGAGGGATCCATCCCAGAATTGTAGTCATTGCAGGACTTCCTGAGGTGCCCATGGTGGAACTAATATCTGAAGATTGAGTGACAGCCCTAGAAGATTTAGCTCTGCTTTTCCACCCACGTCTACAACTTGTTCCAACTTGCCATGCCCGTACAGAATTCTAGCTCTTCCTTCTTCAACTTTTCCTTCCTTAGTCACTTGTGAGTGATGTATACTTGCTAGAGTCCTCACAGAAATTTATCCCTGACCATGGTCATGGCACAGGGAGAAAAAAAAATGCATATTTCTCTACATTCTTCTTTTTTAAAGTTTATTTCATTTACTTCTTTTATGAAAGAGAGAAATCTGAGATTCAGATGCTCAGTCATCCTGAATTAAGGGCATGTGTGCTCACTCAGAATGCACAGGGAGACCTTGTGGTATGAACCCAGGACCTCCCATGTGGCCTCAGGACCACAAAGCACTGTCTTACCACTGTGCCACCATGGCTGGCCTACCTCTTTCTCACAGTCCCCCTGGCCAGTCAAGATGTTCTCCATTTCTTTTTTGTTTTGTGTTTTTTTTAAACACATAGTGATCCTCTGCTCTGGCCTACTTAGGATTACAAAAATGTATGTTTTCTTTGAATAATATTGAATATATATTGATATTGTTTCTAATAGAAAATTGATGTACCTAACATAGAGTTTGCCTTTTCAAACCACATCCCTCCATCCCCTCTGAATCTAATTCTGTTTGGGGATTACCCCTCCAAGGTTTCCAGACTGAGAGGCATAGAACTCAGCATTTCGACACTATCAATACACATATAGCTGTATAAATGAAAACAGGTGTGGAATAAGGGGGGAAAAAGACAACTTTTCTACTATTTTGTAACTGGGTCTAAAGCATATTGTATTAGTAACTACTCTTACTTAGTGTTAAAGGTTCCACTGAAATTCAAAGACAACTGATGGGGTAACACATACCTGTTAACATCCGTTCCTATGAAAATTGGATTAAGTGAACACATTAGACAGCAAGTGCAGGACCCTAAAAATGCAAATCAAAACCATAATGAGCTATCATCTTCTACTTACTAGGATGGCTATTATCAAAATGACAAATGATAACAAATGTTGGTGAGAATATAGAGAAAAAGGAACTTTTGTACACTCCCACTAAGTATGGAAATTTGCACAGCTATTATGGAAAACAGTATGGGGGGGTCCTCAAAAATGAAAAGTAACAGTACTGTACAACCCAGCAATCCCATTTCTTGCTATTTAGCCACAGGAAGTGAAATCAGTATCTCAAAAAGATATCTGCACTCTCACATTCATTACAGCACTACACGCAACAGCCCACAAATGGGATCAATCTAACTGTCCATCAATGGATAAATGGAATGTGGCCTGTATAGATAAAGACATAGATAGAGCTATCGAAATAGACAGAGAAAGAGATATGGAAACTATTCAGTCTTATTTATTTATTTATTTATTTATTTATTTAGGAGAGGTTTTTGCTATAGGGCGCGTGCGCTCACCAGAAAGACAGAGAGAGACAGAGAAACAGAAAGCAAGAAATCACGCCCCAGGGGGGATGGCCACACCACAATCCCTTCTCCTCCATTCTCCTCTCGGGATCTTGGGTACGCACGCCCACACGCCCAGTGTGAATTTAAGCCACCAGGTCCGCCACTCAAACCATGGTCAGCTACATAGGAATCCAGCCACGTAGCCATTATGCCAACTGCTGGTCCTGAAACTATTCAGTCTTAACAAACAAGGAAATCTTGTTATTTTTGGCAATATGGAGGAGCCTAGAGGACACTATTCCAAATGAAATAAGCTAGCACAAAAAGTACTGCATGATCTTACTTATATGTAGAATATAGAAAATTAGAGCTCGGGACTGGCAGAGTGGCATGGAGGTTAAGGTGCTGGATTCCCACATGGCCAAACAATTCAAGTCCCAAATATGGTTGCTTGCTTTCTCACTTTTCTTTTCTCTCTCTCTCTCTCTCTGTGTGTGTGTGTGTGTGTCTCTCTCTGGTCAAATTAGAAAATAATAAATACAATAAAATAAATAATTCTAAAAAAGAAAATTAGGGCTCATAGAAGCTGAAAGTAAAACGGTGGCTGAAGGGACTGGAGGACAGGGATTGGGAAGATGGCCAAAGGGAAAAAACTTTCAATCACACAGGAGGAATAAGTTCTGGAGCTCTACTGTACAACATGGTGACTATAATTAATACTGCATTGTATATTTGAAATTTGCTTAGCGAGTAGATCTTACTGTTCTCACCACACATAAAAAACACTAAAATTGTGAAGGGATTAATATGTTAATTAGCTTAATGAGGATAATCACTTCAAAATATATATGTATATCAAAAGATCGTATTGAACAACTTAAATACACACTTTTTGGGGGTCAATTTGATGTTAGTCAGATGGGGGGGCACAAACAACAACAACAACAACAAAAACAAAAACACCAAACATCAAGAAAGGAATGGAGAAAAAAGACCTTGTGATAACAGGAAGGAGAGTTTCTCCTCAGTAGAAATGGTAGGTGTGTCAAGATTAGGCCCACGCCACCTGGGCAATGGTACTTCAAATTCCTCAGTGTGAAGGCTGTAGGCAAACACTCACAGAAATGGAAGAGTCATGCATAGAGAATTTAAGAAACTGCAATTCTCCCTTAAGCCTTACCTAACTCTCAATCATGCTGGGCTATAATTTGAGTGTGCCCTCCTGAAATTCATATGTTCATTTTAATGGAGTGAAAAAGTTTGATTAAGATGTCAAAAGGTGAGCCCTTTGGAAAAGAGTGGTGATTGGGTGGTTAGAGCAGGCCCTCCATGACTGAGTTCTTGTGTATACCAAAAAAGGAAATAAGAAAGAGAAAGTTATATGGATAAAGACCATGCTCTGTTCTGCTGAAAGTTTTGCCTTCTGCCATTTTGAGATGCTTTTGGTCTTCCTAGCCACCAGAACCATCAGTTAAAATAAATCCTTAAATTCATCCAGTCTCAGGTATTTCTATCAGCATCACAAAAACGAACTAAGACAGGTTGTTTTCAGAAAACACACCAGAAGCAAAATCCAAGCCTTTCATCCTTATTCAAATAACAAGCGAAATAGGCATTAGTGGCCAAATATCTGCAAGGTAATGAAACTCAAGTTGTTTTCTCATTTTAGAGGCCTCACCTATGCACAGGGTTGTGAATAGCATACTAATATGACACTCTGTGTTGTTGGTTAAAGAGATTGTTCTCGTCGAAGATAGTCTGAAATATGGCCAGAGGCCTCTTCAAAATTAAAGCTTAAGAGACTGGACATTTCCTGAAACACTTTCCAAACAAAATACATGAACAGATGTTCGTGTTACCCAGATTTTGCTGAAGATGTGCTAGGTATCTTTTAATAATTGCTTTTGCCACGTAAGAAAACGTTGTGATTTTTCTAAACTGAAAAGTTGACTACAGTCTCCTGGAACCATTTCTCAAACAGACCAGAATAGCCCATAGCACTAAGTAGAGAGGGGAGGAGAGAGTGTCATGTTCAATAAGTCAGGAGAAGTTGGAATACCTGATAAAAATGTAGAAGACAGGTTGGAGAAAAGGCATCCATGCTTTCCAGTAAAAAATAAAACAAGAAATGTGGTATTATCTGTTGAAGGTATTTTATAGTTTTATCAACTGGAGTAGGGAGAAATGTTCACCTGTTGAAATATTCATTTTGTAAGCTAAATAATGTGATTGAATGTATAAAAGAAAATTAAATAAAAAATGAAAAAAGTCATGTAAAAAAGAATGAATACAAAAATTTAAACATTTTAAAAAACTTTCCATTAAGAAGCAGAAATGGATAGAATATCAATAACCTTGGGGCATACTGGTAGTTTGACTTAACTTGAATGTAATTAAGAGAATTTAAGTAGCATTTCTATGCACATTCTAAAGTTAAAAAGGCATCACCTGGGCAAGCCCCATAACCTAGTGGTTAAGGGAGCTGGATCCCAGATGGCCAACCATGGTTTGACTCTAGGTAGGCGAGGCTCGTATGCATACATGCCCTAAATCCTGACAGAGTGGAGAAATGAAGAAGGGATGGCAATGCAATCAAATCTCATTTCTCCTTCTCTTTTTCTTTCTTTCTCTGTCTCTTTCTGGTGAGCACATGTACCTGCTGGCTATTTAAAAGAAAGTCACTTGAAAATAGTAAGTTATTGAGTATTTACATTTTTCAAGTCACTGAAGTAAGCACTTTGCATTAACTGGCATCAATCCTCAAAGCAAATCTATGGGATTGGCATTACTGTTTATGTTAGTATATGAAAAAACTGGGGTTCACAGAGTAACAAAGATAATTTATTTATTTATTTTTATTTCATGATTTCTTATTTACATTCAATGATTACACATCATGTAGTGAACAGCATGGCTTTTCAAAGTATACAGTACATGACAATCAAATCAAGGATATTACCATATACATTATACATACATAATTTTCAATTGATAACTTTACATTCTTGCGTCTGTTATTTGAACATAGGTTGGTCTGACTTCAAAACCAGTCAGTGTACTTTGAACAATGGCACATAGATTAAATCAACAGAGGAGCAAAGATAGTGTTGACACTCACAATGTGCAGTAGTCATGTCATCATGAATACTATATTAGAGAAAGAGAAATACAGAATTAAGCTTCTGCAATGCACTGGTCACAACGTTTTCATCAACTGATCAAAAACTATCATTGTTTTGTGTATTTCTGCTTAAAGACATCTTATTTAATATACTGATGAGTTACCCTTGAGCGCATGGCCAATACAACTCACATTTTGACAAAGCTTATCTAATGAGTATTTTCCCCATAAGACACACCACATCCTTCTTACAGGTAGGAGTACTAGACAGCACTATGGTTGGGATCATTTTAAAAAAGCAAAATTGCTAAGAAAAAGACATGAACAAGAAAATCATGACGCATTTAAAAAGACCACCAAAACAGCACTTATTTACAGACAAAAACAAACACATGCAAAAACAACTATGGTCAAGTGAAATCAATACAACTAAAAACTTACTTTGAATTTTTTAAAGAATTAAAATATCTTTAGACATTTTGTTTTTATTCTATTTTATATTTTATTTTTTGCCATGGGGTGCATATGGTCACCAGAGAGAGACAGAGAAAGGGAAAGTTAGAAATCGCCCAAGGGGGATGGCCACACTGCAATTCCTTCTCCATTCCTCCTCCTGGGAATTTGGGCATGCACACCCACATGTCTGGTGTGATTTTCAAGTTACCAGGTCCAGGACTCAAACCACAGTAGGCCATGTGGAAGTCCAGTTCAATAACCACTACACCATGTGCTGGCCCCTCTTTGCACATTTTTTAAAAGTTTATTAATTTATTTATCCCTTAAGTTAGAGAAAGACAGTACCTGCAATAGCAGCCAGATCCCATTATCCATCCTTAACTCCAGCCAGCCCTGGAGCAGGGACACAGCTTTGCACATGTACAAGTTCAGAGAGATCTCAGGATACAAACCAGAACCCTCCCAGGTGGGTCAGCTCCTCAGAATGTTGTTATTTGTTATTGTTGCACCACTGTTCTGAAACACAGACTCTATCTTAGCACTAGTATCCTATTCTTTTATCTTCTCTCATCCATAGAACAAACTGCTTTTAAGGGACAAATAATTTGCTAACCTGATTGTAGTGATAGGAAAGGCCCTGGAAGGTTTTGCTCAAATAATGATGGATGGTTATTCTTTCAGTTTGCTATGCTGTTCCTAACAAAAAGATCTGAAAATGAGTGATTTATTTAAAGCAAACAAACAAAACAAAATAACCTCCATTCAGCTCATGGTTTGGGAGGTCCATGGTCTAGGAACTTCATCTGGTAAGGGTTTCATTGGTGTGGACTCCTTTCAGAGTCCTAAGGCAACTCAGGGAATTGTGTTGTGAGTCAGAGCAAGAGCACATGTGTGCTCATTTCTGTGTCTCCTCATTAAGCCACAAGTTTTCAATCATGGATGCCCTACCCTGATGCCTAATCACTTCACAAAGGCCCTATAGAGCACATGTGTTCTTCAGGAAAAGACAGAGAGAGACATAGAGACAGAAAGCGAGAAATCACCCCCCAGAGAGGATGGTCACGCTGCAATCCCTTCTCTTCCATTCTCCTTTTAGGATCCTGGGCATGCACACAGATTTGGCTGGCATGTTTTTTTAAATCACTGGTCCAGGACTTGAGCTGTGAAGTTGGTTATGTATTGTAGAATAGAGCTGCCCTAACCACCAAACCACCAGCTAGCTTAGATCCCACTTTTAACATTATAATATTCATTCCCTCAACTGTTACAATGGCTTGTCGTATTTCAATGCATAAAGTTTGTGGGCACACATTCAAACCACAGCAGTCATTGAACTGCCTATTTAAGAGGATGATTGGTTAACCACATGGCTTTAGCTTTGTGGAACAGAATCCATCATCAAGGCTAAGGCAGATTTGTTTGAAGCAATAAAAAGGTTTATTGGCTAAACGGAAAAAGAGTTGACAAGGAGAATTATATACCACAAACAAACGGGGTTGCTTCCAGACATACACCATTGGTCTAACATTCAAATATCTAATGAAATCCATCACATTTTCAGGCTAAAGAAGAAAAACTATGTGATCATACTGATAGATGCAAATAATCATTTCACAAAGTGCAACACACATCTGTACTAAGAACTTTCAGAAAATTAGAAACAGACAGGGAACTTCTAAAGTTGATTTTAAAAATTGTACCAAAAACCCTACAGGGAATATCATACTTAATGATGTAGAACTATGTGTTCTCTCACTAAGAGAAAAGAAAACAAGGATACTCATTCTTACCACTCCTAGTCACCATCATACTGGATGTCCTAGCTAACAAAATAAGACAAGTACAAGAAAATAAAGTACATATATTGAAAGTGAAGAAATAAGATTGTCTTTGTTCAGAGATAAAATTATTCTCTATGTAGAAAATCCCAAAACGCAAGAAAAATTTTCTGCAACTAAGCAAGTATAGCAAAGTTGAGATACAAGATTAATATACAAAAGTAAACTGATTTCCTATATACCAGCATTAGCAATTGGAAACTGAAATTTTAAAAACAGTATCTTTTTATATAGTACCAAAAAAAGGAAATACTTAGGTGTAAATCCAATAAAATATGTATTCAAACTATTTGCAGAAAACTTCAGAACTCTGATGCAATAAATCAATAGAGATCTAAATAAATGGAGGGATATTCAAGTTTCATTAATCAGAATACTCAATAGAGTTAAAATGTCAATTTTTCCCAACTTGAGCTATAGATTCAAAGTGATTCAGTCAAAATCTCAGTAAGCTATTTTGAAATACAATAAAGTGATTCTAAAGTTTACATAGAATGAAAAAACACTTAGAATAGCTAATGCAATGTTGTGTAAGAATATATGTGAAGGATTTGCACTACTCTATTTTCAGACTTACTGTAAAGATATAGCAATCAAGTCAATAAGTATTGGTAAAAAACTTCACATATTAATGTGACAACAGAAATAGACTCACAAAAATGTAGTCAATTTATCTTTCATGAAAGAGCAAAAGCAATTCAATTGAGAAACAACAGTGTTTTCAACAGATTATGTTGGAAATACGGGCATTTATATGCAAAAAAAGAAAAAATAAATTAAAGAAATGAATCTTGACATAGATTCTAAGATTAACTCAAAATAAATCATAGTCCTAAATGTTAAATACAAAATTATAAAACTTCTGGAAAAGAACAGAAGAAAACTTCAGTGATTTTTGATGTAGCAATGAAAGTATAGGGACAATACTGAAAGCACTACCTACCAAAAAAAAATAATAATAATAGGTTTGATCCTTTAAAAATTAAAACTGTTTAAAAGAATCAAGAGGCAAGTCACAAAGTAGGAGAAATACTTGCTAATCATATGTATGTAATTAAGAACTTATAACTAAATATGTGAACATAATGGACAAAAAAAGTATAAGGAGACTGCATCAGAATATGCAGGTGGAGAGTAAGCACTTGAAAAATGCTCAACTTCTATACTTATTAGGCAATTGCAAATTAAAACAACCATGAGAAACCACTATATACATATTTGGGTAATTAAAACAAAACTTGACAATACCAATTCCTGGAGAGACTGTGGAACAACAGGTATAGTAGTTGCCAGGGCATACACAGTAGTGCAGACATTTTGAAAAAGAGTTTGCTATTCCTTACACAGGGACATACATGTTTATTGCAAGATCCAGTAATTCCTATCTATGGTACTTACTCAACTGACCTAAAAACTATGCCTGCAAAAGACATTCTTGAGCATGCACAGAATACTCAGGACAGCTTTATTCATAATTGCAAAAAAGTGGAAGCAACCAATAAATAATATAAAAATAAATTGTGGTTCATCCATGTATTATATTATACACAGATTGAAAGAAATGAGCTAAAGGGCCAGCACTTCCCATGGTGGTTAGGATGCTGGATTCCCATATGGCTGATAGTGGTTTGAGTTCTGGACCCAGTGGCTGGAAATCACGCTGGGAGTGTGTGTGCACCCAAAATCCTGAGAGGAAAATGGAAGAGAAGGAATTCCCTCTCTCTGTCTTTGCCTCCCTCCGACAAAAGTACTCTATGGCAAAAACAAACAAACAAAAAATAACAGAAAAAAGACCCAAGCTATTGAAAAAGACACTGATGAGACTTAATGGATAGTGCCAAGCCCAAGAAGTCAGTCTAGAAAGACTGCAGATTGTGTGATCTCACCTACAACACATTCTAGAAAAACCAAAAAACTTACAATTATACAAAGGCAAGTTTTTCCTAAGAATTTGGGGGAAGTAGGAGAGAGGGATGAATAGAAGCACAGCAGGTATCTTAAGGCAGTGAATTTATATTATATGATACTGTAATTACAGATACATGGTATTACTTGTCAAAATTAGAACTGAACAGAACAAAGAATGAATCTTCCCATATATAAATTAGGAGACTGGGAGATTCCATCACGAGATGTGGAATGTGACAAAACATGCTACCCTTACTACAAATATATGAAACAACCTCCACAAAAGGGTGGATAAAAAGGTGCTCACCTGAAAATCTGTGGGGTCTGTAAATCAGAAGGCAAAATAAACTGTATATAAGCACTGTGCTTCACTTGATAAAGTTATGTCCCACAGGGATATATTCTAACAATTCTAATGCTGTGCACATGTATGCTGAACTAGAACAATTATGAAATCAGTTAGAGGGACCAGCAAGTGGTATGGTGGCTAAGGTGCTGGACTCCCACATGGCCCACCATGGTTTGAAGCCCAGACCTGGCGGCTTGCTTTCTGACCTTTTCTCACTCTCTTGTGAGAGAGCTCTATAGCAAATTTAATAATAATTAATTAATTAATTCTTTTAAAAAAGAAATTTTAGAGGAATCAGCTAGAGTTAGAGATAGTGTATGAACTCATGTTTAGCTTAATATGCAGATGCTTACATATAAAAATAGTTATACATATGTTTATATACAAATTATTATCTGTCAGCTAGGAGGAATAGAAGTAAAAACAAGCCTACTGCAATGAACACACCTAGATCCCAGATCTTTTTTATTTTATTTTTTCAGTTTTTGCTATAGGGTGCATGGTTCATCAGAGAAAGACAGAGAGAGAGAGAGAACCTGAGAAAGTACCTCCCTAGGGGAGTGCCCACACTGCCACCCTTCTCAATTCTCTTCTTGGGATTTTGGCCTTCCATGAGCAAGTGCCTAACATGTTTTTCAAGTCACAAGGTCCAGAACTTGAACTGCTCTCTTAGTTGTATGGGATCCAGCTGCCTTAACCTCTGCACCATTGATTGGCCCAAGAGCTTGACTTTGAATACCATTTTCCAATAAAAGCAACCAAGAAGTTTTAGAAAAATGGCTGATTCTGGGGATGAAGCAGAAAATATAGAATAACCTGGGACATTATGTAATGTCAGAAAGTAAAAAGTGCTCAAACAAATACACAAATCACTACTCATGCAAATGAGGCAGGAGAAAGTAGGAAGAGTTTCTGATGGCCAAAACTGTAACAGTTTAAGCAACAAAATAAGATAGAATTACATTCCAATTCATAAAATAAATTATCTGTGAATCTGAATAAATACAGTAGTTCTCTCTTGTGTGTGGTTCCACTTTCTGCAGTTTAAGTTACTCATGGCTAATTACAGTCCAAAAAATAAACGAGTCCAGGAAAGTAAGAAATTTTGAGAGAGAGAGAGAGAAAGACCACATTCACATAAATGTTAGTGCTACATAGTGCTATGATCATTTTATTAGTAGCTATTATTAAAATCTCACTGTACCTAATTTATAAATTAAACATTATTGAGCCCAGATGTTGGTGCAATGGTAAAACTCAATTTTCTGCATGGTAATTGTAGGTAGGAAAGTTCACAGTTCAAGTCTGGAGACCTCCCCGAGTATGCCAGACACATGTATGTCCATAAGCAGAGACTGGGTGGAAATTGGGATGGATAACAGCATCAAGACCCTGTCGTGGGTGCCCTGTCTATTTCTCTTTTACTAATAGAAGAAATAAATTTTAAAAACCTTTATCATAGGAATATATATATATGAAAAAACAGTAAACATAGGGCTTGGTATTTGTGGTTTCAGGCTTGTTCTGGGGTTCTTAGAACATATCCTCTACAGATAAGAAGGAACTAGTGTACATAATGTAGTGAGTAAATTGTCCTATAAAGAAATAGAGATGATTCTCCCATGCCGAAGAATTTCACATGATTTGGTGAATATTCTTTTCTCAAAGAGGTGAAACATAACTCTCCAGTGTTTAAGCATTGATCGAACAGTGTCCTCCTTCCAAAGGAGCTAGGAAAAGTGGGAGAGAAAACTTCACTGTGGAGAAACTTGACAGAGATGACCTGAGCCAGCTGGCTGAAATGAACATCAACAGTGACAAGTCATGCTGACTGTAGCTGTGGGGTGGACGGGAATGCACAGGACTGACAGGAGATGCCATTTCCTGCCAGTCTTCCAGGAAGACGATGTAATGTGATAAAAATGGCATTTTACCACTGTGGTTTTTGTGACAGAAACTCTTACTGCACGTCTAATAATAAGAAAAACATCAGACAAATACCAAGTGAGGGACAGTCTAGGAAAACCTGGACCAGCACTCCTTAAACTATCAGGGTCATCGAACACAAGGAGAATCTGAGAGACCATCACATCCAAGGGAGGCTTAGGGAGATGTTTTGACTAACTGTAATGTGGCCCTGGAATGGAACCCTGGAATAAAGAGAAGACATTAAATAAAAATGTATTATTTATGTAAATTATATGAAAATATATCAAGATTGGTTCTTTAATCATAACAAATGTACTACATTAATTGAAGGTGTTTATTAATGACAGAGGAAACGAGGCTCAAAGCGTTCAGGGACTATGTACCACCTTCTACTGTCTTCACAGCATTTCTGTAAATGTAAAATGTTCTAGAAAATAAAATCTATCAAAAAGCAAACACAGCAACTGTGTCTGAGGCATCTTCCTTCCATGCCTCCAGTTAGTACTATGCCTCAGGAACAACCAAGCAGGTGTCTATGATGTCAGGACCCTCAGGCTATCTGTCCCATTGCCCTGGCTGTGTCTTTTGGTTTATGTCACTCCTCATCTGCCTGGAAATCCTGCTCCATCTTCTCTCAAAACAAAAATTTTATTTCAAAAATGAAAAAAGAATTAGGTCATAAAAATAAAAGATATTCCATTGACTGTGAAGACTGGCGCTTGGTTTTACAGAGCAAAATTCCTTTCTTTCTAAATATATTTCTGTCTTCCATTAGGACTGTGATGTCATCTATCTCTGCAATGTTCGGATCAAAATCTGGAGTATTGAGCATGGGCATAAAGAGATCAAGGGGTCAAGTTCAGCTTATACTGAGTGACTGCACTAGCTTATAACAGACCGTGTTCATAGAGGGAGGATGGCAGTATCATGGACAACCCCTCCATCCTCTCTTTCAGAATCTCGGTATTAAAATACATAATATGTTCATAATATTGTCTTTAGGAAAAAACATGTACAGTGAGAAAAATTAGGCAAAATTCTTATTTATTTTGAAGTAAAAAAAAAAATAGGCTACTGTGGGCATAGTCTTAGGTCCTGGCTCGAGCAGCTCTGTCCACTGCTCCAGATGTCTGAACTCCATCCATCTGTGGGGTGGATGAGGACAGGTCTAAGAGGAGATGCTACTCTCTGCCAGTCTTTCAAGAAGAGACAAGTAGATTTCCATAATACTCAGGAAAAATTGGAAGTCAGAGCATATTAGCTAAACCTGGAGTTGTGAAGGCAGAGGAGAGCTCTGCCCTGACTCTTCTGGTGGAAATAGTTAAAGTCTTCCCTTGACCTTTCTGATGAAGACTTGAGAGGTGAACATTGCCCCCCAAACTCTTCACTTAGCTTAATAAAAGTAGAAAGAAGTCTGTCCTTCTCCCTTCTTTAACCTTCCAGGTCTGTGGGTGTGTGTGTGGTATCTGTGTCTGTGTGGGTAGGCAAGGAGCTATCATGGAGGCTGCTTTGGTGCTTTTTTTTTTTTACCCCAGAAAAATTAAACAGGTTTATTTATAATCGTTATCAAGTTGAACTACTGAAACTTGTTCACCGAAACATTTTGTACCTCCATGCCTCAAACAAGAAATGTCACCCAGGAACTAACAGCTTGTGTTTGGTGACTTTAGCGATCAACTGTGGGACGTTTTAGATTGTGTTTAGTGAAAGTAGTAAATTAATTTTGTAGCTTTGTATCTCCCTCAAGCAAGAGGAAGTCAAACGAAAGGGAGGGCAGCAGAAAGTCTTAGAGCAACTTAGAGGTTTAGAAGGATGTGCTATCAACTACCCTGTGCAAAAAGTCTCTTTACATTGTTATAAGTAATTTTCAAAAAAAAAAGAAAAGAAAAAAGTGAAATTATGACTCAAATACTGATAACATCTTAGTCATGTTAAAGGACTTTAACATACTGGTATCTAGTCAAACATAACCAATTTAAAGAAAAATCCAAAAGAACAGGTATACACCCAGATCAGAAATGTTAAAACTAATTTACAGAAAGAGGCAAAACTCATTTTTCCGTAAGGCAGAGGAAAGGAAAGTTACGCAGTGACATGATCCTTGACAAGACTTATATTGCTATTAGTTATCTGCAGCTTTTACAGTGTTGTCAAACACTGAAGGAAAATCAGACAACTCTATAAGGTATGTTATAGATAAAGTAATTTTCCATTGAAGCACAGACTTTTTACCCCTAAAATATATTCATATAGCATTCAGTCCACACTCAAAGCAAAGAACATGAAATTATTTCGTAAACAAGATGTGAAAATTGAGCACTGGCTTGGGCCAGCTTTCTATGGATCTCACTTAACCATAAGACAGCTTCAAAGGGTTGCTGCTTTTGCATTGTTTAAAAATTAGCTCATGACCAGAAGACACAGAGCTGGGTGGAGATTTTTTTTTAGGGCAAAGGGGATTATAGACAAAATAATGGCTGGGGTAGCACAGAAATGGGGAAGAGCAGTTTAAGAATCTTTAATGTTGGGGCCAGTAGGGGGTGTGGTGTGTAAAGGTGTACTCCCACATGGCTGATCAGGGTTCTAGCCCCACACCTGGCAGCTTGCTTTCTCACTTTCTCTCTCTCTCTCTCATGAGTACACATTCCCTGTAGCAAATTTAAATAATAATAATAATAATAATAATAATAAATAAAATTAAATAATTATTTTAAAAAAAAGAATTGTATCTGTGATATTAATCTGCCTGGCACATATATGAACTTGCAAATGAAGGCTCCCCTCTTGCTTGAACTCTTATAAGGGAAGCAGAAGGCCTTTCCATAGAAAGTCCTTATGAAATTCCTGGCTTGATGACTTCACTGAAAGGAATAAAAATCACCCTTTGCAACTGCACAATGCCTGGCAAAAAACTAGACAGAGCAGGGATCAGGCTGGCTGAAGACTAGGTGGGAACACAGGGAAAAAAATTAATAATAAAAGAATAACCAAGATGATGTAAAAGACTGCAAATATTCCCATCATCCTAAATATTCCCTACCCTCCCCAGCCACATACACACTCAAAGCAAACCCAAGTCTCACAATTTTATGACAGCTCAGAGCACTGGAAGGTACATCGATGATCTCTCTGTGGCAGAGCACACGGGGTGTATCTTTGGTAACTCCTGGAAGGGTATTGCCCAACATATCACCCACTTGGGGAGGTAAGCTTGGTACTTACTCCAGGTGTGCTTCATGATAATATGTAAGATCCTGTCCTCTTCATTCTTGCACTTCTCTTTTCATAATGTGATAGAACAATCTTGTCCAGGCATTTTTAGTAACCATAAAAGATATTCTTATCTGCTAAAGATACCTTGAAATTTTTATTTTATTGTGTTCAAGGTCTGCCGTTAAAATAAAAATCAAAAGTTGTCAGAAGATGAATAAGTTAAGATAGAACCATGGATATGGCTGCCTGAAAAACAGTATTTGGTTCTCCCATTTACAAACACACACAAAAACTAAAAATAATTATAGAAAGTAAATTGATTGTAAAGGTCTTATTTTTTACCCTAAGTGAGAAAACTGTTATCTTATATAGTGAAGAACATGATAAAATCAACATAAGGCACAGAAAATTATTCTGAGAAGACCCAGAATATTTGTTATCACAGCAGATTGTTCTGGAAGGTGAACGGGACAACCATTTTAGACAAAGGCAAAATCAGTTAAAGAAAGGAATCATTCCATTGTTCTATGACATAGGCCTAGAGATCTAGGCATAGCATGAATTCTGAGTGCCTAGTTAACGGGGCCAGAAAAAGACAGTCTCTCAAGATGACTGAATTCTATGCCTTAAATTGCATTTATGGCAGAAACAACCAATAATATGTCATGTACCTCTGTGGTCCAAAAATGACAGGAAGCTCAATTACTTCTTCAGTTCATGATCTTCCCTGGGACAGCCTGGCATTCCAGTCTTATGTGATGGTCTTCAAGTTTTCAAACTTCCTAAAGAGTTTGGTAGCAGGGAAAAGAGATAAAAAAAACAACTGCCATACAAATTTTAACATAGAGTTTCAACAACAAACAGACCTGGTCTGCATAATTGAAGAGACTTTGGTGCTGATGTAGCCTTAGGGCAAACGTCCAGGAATGCTGATATTCCAGGGTTCCCCAACACCCCATGTACTAGTATAGACTTCATTTTTGCAATAGACTTATCTGGGCTGTGACTAACCACTTTCTTATGTAGCTATCAAAACTTCATTAATCCTTGCTTTGTTTCATTTCTGGATGTACTATTTATTTTTGATAATAGATACCTATTGGGCAATATTCATATTCCTAATGCTTTTCATTTTGACTTATCTCAGATTGGCATTAGGGGATAAATCTGTGGAGGCTTAGTGAGTCTCTCAGCATCCATCAACACCCAATAACAAACAAGTAATTACCACCAAATGAGGTATACCAGGCAGCAGAGTCAGACAAATACCATGTCCCCAAACCCCCAGGGCCCTATTGCCTTAACAGCAACATTTTTTTCCCCTAAAGGCTCAATTTACATAATTGCCAGTCACTGACATTTGTAGCTCAAAGGATCAAAGTCTGAACAGCCTGGCTTTTGGCAACAGCCTCATTCACAGGTTGCTTACTTTCCAATGTTCTTATATAACTGCCTGAGAAGAATCCCCATGCAGGTATGAAAAAACTCCAATACTCAAATAGGCCAATCAGATGCTATACCTCCTTTTGGTTTACTGCAATTTCTAAAACCTACAGTGCTTCCTTAGTAGGATTGGGGATCATCCTTTGGGTATTAGTCCATATTATTTTCAAGAACTCTGCTAGGGTAACTAGAACCTGTAACTTGTTGGTCCTAGTTACACGGATATTGAAAAATTTTATGTAAGGTAGTCCATGCTTTGTCTTTTATTCTTCTAATATGAATACATCATAAATATTAGGTTGTTCAGAAAAGTCATGATTTTTTTTGTTTTGTTTTGTTTTCTGTTTTTCTTTCTAATATTTATTTATTTATTTGAGAGATATAGCTATAGGGTTGCATGTACTCACTAGAAAGATAGAAATTGAGAAATCACCCCCTCCCCCACAAAGGGGATGGCCATGCCATAATACCTTCTCTCTTTCTCCTCTCAGGACTTTGGGAAAACACGCATACACGCTTGGTGTGGGTTTCAAGTCAACGGTCTGGGACACGGACCACTGTTGGGAGTCCAGTGACTTAACCGCTATGCTACCTGCTAGCCCCTGTTTTTCTATGGAAAATTTTGTCTTTTCCAACAGCCCAATAAAACGGTACAAGGGCATGATTAGTAAGATCCCAGTCTTTTCCAGGTCTCTGCCTACTTGAGACAAACACTTGGGGAGTTTAGAGAGCCTTCACACAGTACAGTAGAAGTATATTATAACGTATGCCATAAAGAGGCAAATTGGTGTTGATGGTATGGATGTGGTAGGATCCTCAGGACACATGAGCAACACCCACCACTGTACACCTGGAACTGTCATTGTGGACTACAGGTTATAACTGAAACTGCAAGGATGAAGGGAGGATATTGCCACACTGACCTTGCAGTAGTCCACAGTGAGGCATCTAGAATGGTGGGATGTTTTTCACACGGGCTATTACAGGGGGATGACGTTTCATTAAGAAGCTCTGACTCCCCTAGTACCTTAATCAATGTCATGATTTCTTCATATCTTGCCTCTCTAATATCCCACACTGATTCACAGGAGCCAGGTGATTAGGCAGAGGAAGGCCAAAGAGCCTACTGCTATTCTCTGCCACCATTGCTTCAATCATGGTATTTCATTGTTGAGGACCTCCCTTAAAACTAAAGAGCAGATTCCATAGCCTCAACACATCTAATCCCACATACCTTCAGTGTCATCAATTACTGGGTATGCAGTGTTCAAAAACAAACAAACAAACAAACAAAAAACAAAACAAACCCACCCATGAGGTTAATTCATATGGCCCCAATCTGAGAGTTTTTGTAAATCCAGTCAAAGCATTTTTTTAACGACACTCACAGGTCTCACAGGTACGTCCCAACAACCCACCCATGAGGTTAATTCATATGGCCCCAATCTGAGAGTTTTTGTAAATCCAGTCAAAGCATTTTTTAAGGACACTCACAGGTATGTCCCAACACCATTAGGCTGAAAAGTTTCAGCAAACTCAGTTGCATAAAATACTTAACACACCTTGACCAGTAAATAAGGCTTAAAGTCCCCCTTAGGTAAACATAGTCTCTATCTTTATCTGCTTGTTATTGAAGGGGATAAAACATGGGTGGAGAGGTGGTATCAAAGCTCAAAACTGGTCCAACTTTCTTCCCTTCTGTTGTCCATAGTAAAAGCCAATGCCTGATAGGGATTGGCTATTCCTGTACTGCTGCCCAGAGAGTCAAATTTCATGATTCTCTCCTGACCTGATAGTGAGGATAACACATTCTGAGGGCCATCTGTAATCTCCTCTTTGAGGACTTGTTTATAAAGCAGCCAGGTCCTCATAGTCTTTCTATTTGTACTTCTAATTATTAGGTCATTGGGAAAGTAATGACATATTTTTTCTATGAAAAAATGCATCATGATATTCTCAACAACCCAGTAATTTCCTTCTCTCCCTCTTACCCAGTTGGTCCCTTTCTGATCCATTTTCTTGACATTGTTCATGTTTTTCCAGTAGCTTGTTCCCTAGTAGACTTTACCCAATGTTCACATTAGGGCACTTAATTTTCCCAGTAGCATGGTGATGTTGATTGAACAAACAGATCAACTTGACCCAGGTCATTTCGTTATCTGGGTACTCATGATCTTCTTTATCAGTCTAGGCCAGGGCTTTCGTGGCTCTAAGGGGAATTTTAACTTCTCCAACTGTTTTCCATGAATACTTATCAGAGGATGGAAATTCATCCTGGCAAGGCCACTGTTTCATTATGGATAAGAAGATCCACTGCAACTAATCCAGATCCGTTTCTATATGCTTTTGCCATCAATGAGGTATGGCCAGAGTGGTTTGGAGCACAGGTGTGATTGGCTAATGACTGAATAGAATACACTGAATTCCATCTTATCCAGTAGACCTAGTGTAGCTCCCTCATCTGCTTGCTAGTTGAGTCACTCATCTACAGTCTCATTGGGCTTTTGCTCAAATTGATCTCTAATTTTGTTCATTTTGTATCCATTGTAAGAGAAGATCTCACTAATTGTGTAAGTAACAAACTGCTATCGATTCTCAGGAAGTATTTCATCTTTTGACACAAACACACACCAGAGAAAAGTGACCTTACTTCCCTGGTGGTGCAGAAGTGTGAAGAGCAATCACAATACGCTTTCTTTGGCTTCCAAGGATCTAACTCTAATTTGAACCATCAAGTCAACTCATCAATCATCTGAGGAATGATTGTCTAGAACTAGTTTTCTCTTTCTCTACTGAATACTTTGGCAACCAATCCACTTCACTCATGGAGGTCCTGATCTACCCCTGCCAGTCAGCACACTAAATTTCAGTTGTTCTTCCAAAAACGTATTTTGACCTCACTGGCTTGAAGCTGGGAAGCAAATTTTTCAAGAAGGCTCACTGATTCAATAAATAAAATACAAGCCCAGATAGATTCACAGTTTAGGAATTATATAAGCAGCAAACAAAGATCAACAACATCAGCTCCCCAGGTCCTTTGTCCCACAGGATGAAACAGAAAGGGTCAAATGAAATGCAAGTAAGCTAGGAGGCACTCTGTTTCTGAGGAACCAGTTCTGTACAGCAATGAAGCAAGTTCATAGTCTGCAGCTGGACAGAAAGAGGGGACAAGACAGAGATCCTCCCCTGTGGGAATTAAGGAGTCAGAAGAGAAACTGCCTGTGTGTCTCCCTCAAGATAGGAAAGTCAGTGAGACATTGCCTTGCAGTAGCTCCTCACAAACCTGCCCACATTTCCTTGGTTCTGGAGGAATGTGGGGCATTCTGTGAAGGCCCATGGCAGTCGTGGCTGAGCCTTGACCATGCCCATGTGGGCACCAGGGCACCAGCCTATCTACCACTAAGAAGTTCTCTAGAACTTGCACTACGAGTTGGTGCAAGTTCTAGAGAAACCATTCCTGCACCTTTTCCTGACTCACATAATCTTTTTCTCAAAGTACTCACAGTCCTATGCCTAGTGTGCTCAAGGAACCAAGTAATAAATATAATCTACTAATAGAAGTTTTTGGTCTTGAGCTTCTAATCAGAAGTCATGTTTCCTAGGGTTCTTTCTAAGCATCCTGATCACGCAGTATGTTAGATAGTAATATACTTTGCCTAAATATGGAAAAGCAGGAGAGTAATCTGTTGTACCTTCTGTCCCATTATTCCCCTTACCCTGTATTCACATGTTTTCCATGTGATTTTGCAATTCTTCTCATTAAAAGGTGACGTATATGTCTCTGTCATTTTGGTGATGTGTCTTTAGCTAATAGAAAGAAATAATAGTTAGCAGGTGCTGAGCCAAGTGCTCAAAGATCTTGCGTGTTTCCACTTGTTTTTGTTTCTACCTTTGTCTATTGGAGAACGTGTGTGTATCAGCTAGCTTGGTGGTCTAAGAAGATTGAGAGACATTTAGGAGACAGTCAGCCTAGGAGAATGCATCTTAGATCTGCCTCACTACAGGTAAGTTTTAAATGCATAAGGAATATGAACGTATTTTAAATTACTGAGTTTGAAGATCATTAATCATATAGCAATGCCATAACTAATCACTTGATTAAAAAAATAGAGGCAAACAATGTTTTTTTTTAGCCATATTAACAAATTCCTAATAATTTCACAAATAGTTTCACATCTATTATTCCAATTCACCTTTACAATAACACCATAAAGGCAGCTTATCCCATGGCACAGCAATTCCACAGATGAGGAAACTAAGGTTCTGCAAAATTCATTGCATTTCTTTTGGTCACTTTTGTAAGCAGATTCTGGAAGTAAAATTTGCTGATCCTAAACAGAAACTATTTTGATCTATTATTCCTTAGAATACATCATTAGAAAGTAAATAATTAAATTTGATTTTTTTCCTTTGAAAAATGAGAGGTTTGTCAGAAATCTTATGTAGAGAGGAGAGAAATTAGTAATTCTTGGTTTGAAAGCTAATATGAAGTGTTTAGCATTTCCCTTACTTGGAATAATGAGGTTCCTATCATTAAAAAATCATGTAATGATACACTATGCAGCAGCTAAAAAGATTCTGTATGAATATGGACTTATTTATTAGATACCACATTAGATTTTAAGAAAAGTTCAGGGTATATGCATGGATTGATAACTTGGATGTAAACATACTATACGTAATATAGATTTACTTATTTATATAAATAAATATGATGCATGAGTGTAAATGTAAACCAAAAATGGCTACAAAATTTCAAAAATTGACTGAAGAGTAGTTACCTCACAGTGAAGAGAGAAACCAAATTGTGGATAATGGGAGAAGTAGAGTGTAGCCTTATAAAACAACTTTTTAACAAAAAGAATGCATTTATTTATTGTTAGTGCAATAAAATATTAACACAAAATGAAATACTCTTTGGAGTGGCAATGAATTCTTTAAATTCAAAGAAATGGCTTGATGTGTGGATCCATACTACCTTATACAACATTACAGATTCAGGGTGCTAAAGCACATTGAAAATCATTTGACAAAATAAGAAGTAGAAAGGTTGAAAAGTTTCTGTAGTAATGGTCATTAAGAGAAAAGAATTACCCATTAAATGGACAAAGACATCCTTTGCTTTCTCAGACACAAAGAGAACAAACTCAAGGACGTGAATATTGTTCGTTTTGATTTAAATGTTCTAATGTTCATACTGTGAATTCAATACTAAAGAAAATAGACAAGTTTAATACTCAAATTTTTAAAATACCGTAGTGGTTTTCATGAACATCACTTGTGTCTGGGGTTAGAGGAGGCTTATATTAAGATTTCACTTGTAATTCACAAACATGGGCCGTGGATAAATGGAACAACTCAGTTGCATCATTCTCTGATCTTTGCTGTGCACATTCTGCGGGTGATTCATGGATGAGAGCAACAAAGGGAGAATTAGAGAGATTTCATAAATGGCAGGATGGATATTTCAAACAGCTTGGAAATAGCTGCTTACAATTATTTTTCTCCTTGTCTGCTTTTGTTCTGAGCCCTCTTTTTTGTTCAATTCCTTACTTCCGCTGTACTTGTTTCTCAGCATACTTAATGTATATTGAAGGTGATTTTGACAGTAGGTAAGAGAAAAGCTAACCTTTGAAATAAGAGAAAGAAAAATCAGGATGAGTAAAAATCAGTGAGTTAGAAAAGTGACTAAGTTATGAGTACTCTTCTCCTTTTATTATTCTGAATAACATTCCTGTTATTCTTCAGTTTTTAAATTTTAATTTCTTGAATAGGCTATTCTCTTAATCAGTTTTCTGCTTTTCTAGGAGAATACTTGAGACTGAGTAATTTATAGACAACAAAAGTTATTTGGTTCATTGTCCTGTAGGCAAGAGAGTACAGTGCTGGCATTTGCAAGGGTCTAAATGCTGCATCATCCCATGGCAGAAGGCAGGACAAGTGACACACAAGACACAGAAAGGATGAGTACGGAGGGTCAGATGTTGTAGTGTTTAAGACAGCTGGATCCCACATAGCCAACTGCACAGTTCTAGTCCAGGGCCCAGAAGCTTGAAAAACACACATGGACTATGTGTTTGTATATGTGTGTCTGTCCCATATCACAAGATGATAATGGAGGATAAGGGATTGCAGCATGGTTACTCCACCTCGAGGATGTGCTCTCTCTCTTTCTTTCTTTCTGTCTCTCTCTGGTGAGTGTATATGTCCTATAGCAAATTAAAAAAGAAAAAGAATAAAGAATAGAAGCCAAACTTAGTGTTTTATCAAGAGCACACTCCTGTAACTAAGCCTCTCCTGCTTAATGGTACTGGTTTATTTATGATGGCAGAGCCCTAATGACCTAATGACCTGTTAACATTCCCCTCTCTCAGCACTGTTGTACTGAGGATTAAATTTCCAATACATGACCTTTAGAGACAAATTCAAACCATTCATTCATAAATTTTTAGATATTCTCTAATATTTTTACTTTCATCATGCCTTGCCTAAAAATTTCTTATAAAGGAGCATATTCCATCTTTATTTTGTGAAGCTGCTAGCTAAACCCTTTTTTAGCTTAAGATGCCGAAGAAGGACATGCCCTTGGCCAGAGTAGACCTATTCTGAGATATGCCTTAGCATTGTCTCTCCTCAATAACTAAGATGATTTTAAAATATTTTTAAACTTTATTCATTTATTTATTTCAATTTGACCAGAGAGTGATAGAATGAGAGACTGAGAAAGAGAGAGAGAGGAAAAGTGAGAAAGCAAGCCACCAATTCCAGGATTTGAACCATGGTTGGCCATGTGGGATTCCAGAGCCCTTAACCACCATGCCACCTGCCTACCCCCCAATTTTTAAATATTTATAAAACATATATATATATATTTATGTATACACACACACACACACACACACACACACACACACATATATATATATCACAAATCATAACGACTTTGTAATTCAATTTTTTTCAATAGCTTTTAGCCCACTCAACATAAAACCCAAACACCTTATATTTCAAGTTCTATTGGCATCTCACCTTGCAAACTTCTTCAGTGTCACCATTCCCCATTGTTTACTATACTTCAACTACTACATCTTTTTTCAATTGCTCAAAAACCCAAAGTTCAGTCCTGTCTCAGAACCTTTGCCCTTGTCTTCTTCTCTGTATGGGATGCTCTCCTCAGATCTTCATTATACTGATTCTTCTCATCATTTGGGTCTCAAGGCAATTTTAACTCATGCAGTGATCTTTTTATGAGTCACTCCATCAGATGTTATCAGATTCACTAGAAATACATGAATTGAAAGTAGGAAAGAGCCTAGTTCCACATTCGCAAGTAGAATACAAGGTTTTCCCACAGGACAGAGAATTCTAAGCCAGGGGAACAACAAACATCTACTACATGGGTAAATAAAAAATTCATCTCAAAATGTAAAATTTTGATACTGGTATCAAAATAAAAAGTGGGAAAAAAAAGTAGAGGAAGGAAAGGATATGTATGGAATGTAGTTAAGAGTAGTGAAGCTCGGGACCAGCAGATGGCATAATGGTTACATTGCTGGATTTCCACATAGTTGACTGCGGTTTGAATCCCAGACCTGGTGGCTTGAAACTCACAGTGGGCACATGTGTGTGTGTGTCCAAAATCCTGAGAGGAGAAGGGAGGAGAATGGATTGTGATGTGGCCATCCCCCCACAGGGTGATTTTTTGCTTTTATCTCTCCAGCGAGTACACACACTCTATAGCAAAAACCTCTCTCTCTCTAAAAAAAAAAAAAAAAAAAAAAGTAGTGAAGCTCTGTAATATCAAAGGAGATTTTTTTAACAAGTGAGAAAAGGGAGCCAGCAAATGGTGTCATTTTTAAGGTTCTGTACTCCCACATGTCCAAGTGTGGTTTGAGTCCTGGGCCTGATGGCTTGAAAATCATGCCAGGTGTGTGTACATGAGTGCCCAAACTCTTGAGAGGGGACTGGAGGAGAAAGGATTGTGGCATGGGCCATCCCTCGAGGGCAGGAGGTTATTTCTTACTTTCCTTCTTTCTGTCTCTTTTCCATGAACATAAACACCCTATGGCAAAAATCTTAAAAAAATAAATAAATAAAAAAAGAGAGAGAGATGAGAAAAAAAAACAGTTAAGAAATTGAGGGTAATTGAAGAACCCTGAATGTTGGACTGAACACATGAGATGATTAATTTATTATGTGACTGCAAATTTTGTGTACTGTGTATCACTGAATGATACTGAAAGAAGAGTCATTTAGTAAAAAACGTTTTGAAGAACATCTTGTCTGCTATTTTTAGAATGAGACAACAGTTGTACTAATTACAGAACATGTATGACAGAAATAGTAAATATATAGTGATCAAAGCAGTGAGCTTCATCTCAGTAAATTTCATTTGGCTATTCTAAAATACTACACAATGTTCCTGGGCCCTTTGATAATCATACTTAATATCAATAAGCTAGCTTTTAAATCAAGAACTTCTATTTCATGTGTTTCCTTAAAAGTAATGTAACTTTATGGGATATCTTGAGAAACTAAAATTTTCTGAAGCCTTTCCTTCTGGGGAAAATATGAACTATTTTCATTGATTTTTATGCTTCTTTAGAGATATCTTTGGAAAGAATTCAGTACATAGTCAGAAGATCTGCTTCTAGTCTTGTTTTCCATTTATTAGTTAACATAAATAAAATGCATGAGATAACTTTATACTCACAAACAAGGGGGCTAATATGAGGTAGGTTATTACGAGCTTCTCAAAATCACATTTTCTGTATTTTAAGGTATCCTTCAACTCTCTGATACCTAGAACAGATGACATGTACCAAAGAAAAATACCCTATTTGGAGCTTATGTAATGATGCTACCATTAATGAATACCTACACTATACTAAGTACTTTCCTAAGTGCTGAGATAAAGTTAGGATCAAGGATATTTCCAGCCCTCAGGCAAATTATAATGTAAAGTTCAAATATTTTCTGTAGCCAAGTTATACACCATCTTCTGCAGAGCTATGAATCTCCTGGCTGTGAAGGCTACTTCATAACTCATGGGATGAGTTTCATATAAATCAGTCTGATGATGGTGACACAGACAAGAAATGTACTTCTAGGGAGTCACTTTCTTTTTATTCCAGATTAATTGCTCTATTATATAAACAATATAGTTGACATGAACAGGACATTTAAAATAAATGATAGAGCTCTATTTTGGAACATTTCACTCTTTAAGTGGTGTTATAAAAATATAGAGGTCAAGTTGACATAAAGACATAGTGATTACCAAGTTTAATTTCCTTTGGATAGTGTATCCTTTAACTTTAAAGAAAGGGGAAGAAAATCAATAAACAACCATTGAAAACTTTCTATCCTATATATCTTTATGCATTTTAAATAAAAATATATTAAGACACCTATAATAATAGGTTTATAGGTTTATATGATAATGTATAATTATAACTTATTATCATAATAAAGATAATACAATTTTTTATAATATTCTTAATATGTGTGAGTATTCTACTTTGCATTTCATATGCATTTTCTTTTCTTTTTCTTTTATCCTACTTTATTATTTTTTAAAGAATTATTTAACTTTATTTACCCATTCATTTATTTATTTATTTTTAAAATTTGACCAGAGAGGGAGTGAGAGAGAGAGGGAAAGTGAGAAAGCAAGCCTTCAGGTCTGTGACTGGAACCATGGTCAGACATGTGGGAGGCCAATGTTCTTAACTACCATGCCACCTGGTGGCCCCTCATATGCATTTTTGTTCAATCTACATAAAGCCTTATGAGCTTAAGTTTGTAATAAATACATTAAGAGTTTCTGACTTAGCTCCTGTTCCCTTTATTTACTTATGTATTTAAAGGTTTTTCCCATAAGGCATGTGCACTCACTGGAAAGAGAGATACAGATAGAAACAGTGAGGAAAAGTGAGAAATCACACCCCCCAGGGGAAAATAGCCACTCCTCAATCTCTTCTTCATTTTCTTCTCAGGATTTTGGGCACATGTGCCCATGTGCCTGACATGTTTTCAAGCCACCAGGTCTGGGACAGGAATTGTGGGCAACTGTGTAAGAGTCCAGCACCTTTACCAGTATGCTACCTGCTGACATCCCCACTTGGCTTAAATCACCAACCCCACACGCAAAGACATGGGCCCCGGTGAGGTACTTACTCTATTTACATGAGATAGCTCTATCCCTGTGGCCACAATTCTGCAAGGTCCTCTTTAAGTGTTTCCAATGGGACATGGGGAAGATCACAGAAATTAAACTATGGTCTGGGTTTAAACTGAAATTGTATAGGCCAGAAACAGCCTTATCCAAGCAAAGCCAAGTATAAATTGCAATTTCTAAGGCATAGAGAAGACATGAAAGGTAGAAAAAGCTGATCTTCAAGTAAAATATGAGGAATTTGAAAGATGCATAGAAAGACAGAGGCAGCAATTCCAGTCACTACGTGTGCTGACTGAATTTCATTTTTTGTTCTTTCAGAAAAATAGTTTATTGTGCAGTTCAAATAAACTCTGCATTCACTTGAGCTGTATTATGTTGCTACTATATTATTTTGCACTAAATAATCCCTAAATACAAATTAGGACACTAGTTGCATCATATTCTCATCAAAAATTGGCATTTCATTACTTCTTTTAACTATACCAGGGTTTATCAAAGTTAACTCAGGGTGACCTTAAGTTTTTTGTTTCCCTGGGCTGGCTCCATGAACTGGTGAAGGGGGCAACTAGATCCCACATGACTGGCTGTGAGATTTGAGACCTGGACTCAGTGGCTTGAGAAGCACACTGGGGCACATCTGCGTGCAGGCCCAAAGTTTCAAAAGAAGGAAGAAATTGAGAAAGGATTGCAGCATGACTATTCCCCCTGGGGGGTACTTTATTTTCTCTCTCTGTCTCTCTGTCTCTGTCTCTCTCTGGTGAGCTCATGTGCTCGCTAGCAAAAAATAAAAAAATATAATTTTCAGGGGCCAGCAGGTGGTGTGGTGGTTCAGGGCCTAGATTCCCAGATGGCTGACTATGGTTCTAGTCTTGGACCTGCTTTCTCACTTTCCCTCTCTCTCTCTCTCTGGTGAGTGTACCTGCCCTTTATCAAATTAAAATAATAAGCAAAATTAAAGTAACTCTTAAAAAAATAAAAATTTCCAATGACTAATGGTTTAAAGTAGCTTTGTATGTTTATTGAATAACCTTTTTTTTTTTTTCCCAGTAATAACTACAGTTTGCCCCCCATGTTTTGGTTAGATTTTTGCCTATAAACTTTTTTATACACTTTTTTTGTATATTATAAATATGAGTCATGACAAACATATGTTTTACAAATATTGTTCCTCTCAGAGTATGGCATGTCATTTATTTTCTTATTTGTGTCTTTCAAGGGACAGATGTTTTTAATTTTAATGAATACAATTTATCATTTTTTCCCTAAGAAACATATGCTTACTCTAATATTGTGGAGATAGTCTCTCAAATTTTCATTTAAAGACTTTATTCTGGCTTATATATTTATGTTTACAACCTAACTCTAATTACTTTTATGTACATGGTAAGAAAAAGATTAAGCTTTTTTATGTAATAACCAGTTTTTCTAGCTATTTACTCATTACAAGTTTTCTATTCACTTTTTATACTTCAGCTGGATAGTTTCTATAGAATTGGCTTCAAGTTTATTGGTTCTTTCCTCCATTGTTTGCAATGTGCTGTTATATCTGTCCATTGGATTCTTCATTCATTTGGTTTATTTTTAAAATTTTCACCTCTATGATAAAATGTACACTTTGTTAATAAATATGACACATCATTTTAAATAACTTGATTAATATATTTATCACAGTTGCTTTTATCTTCTTGTCAGAAAATGACAAAACCTAAGCTATCTTTGTATCTGATTTTACTTTGGTCACATTTTCATGCTTCTTCCTGTTTAGAATTTTTATTGTTTATCAGACTGAATAAAAAAATTTAGTAAGTTAAGAAAGTAATATTTAGCCTTGAAAAGGACATATTTATCTACATAAGGTCCCTAGTGTTGAGACTAATATATATTTTAGTTGGGTTTGGACTTTTTGGGCAGTTTTATTTATTTCTATCATCACTTGTGTCAATTTTTGAGAAAAGAATGGTGATGTTTTCTTTATCAAAGCTTGGGATTTGAGCATCAGCACAATGTCAGTAATCTCTTCATGTTTTCCCAGATGTTAGCTCTTACTCTGTGGGAAAGCTCTCTCAGACTTAAGTCTGACTACCAGCTCTTTGGGTCACTGAGAAATTCTCTTTGATGTCTAAACTAATCCTTGCAAGTTGTTCTGCACTTGGGAATTACCTCCCTCAGCTGTTCTAAGCTCAGTGCTTTAAAGAACCACAGCAACCACAGTAAACACCAGGATTGTCCAAGAATGATTTCTTTCTTAGCTCTCCTAGTCTCCAGAGAGTTTTGGCAGCACACCCAGAGGTCTGGCATGCTTTAAAGAGGGTTTATATGAGTTTTAAGTCCTCCTCGTAGTCTTTGACAACTGCTGTCCTTCATCTGATGATGACCCATGTATTGCAGGACTTGTTCACCTCTTCCCAGCTCTGTCAGCTTCAGCAATGCACTGGCTTGCTTAGGGGGGGGGAGGTGGGGCTCTCTCTTAACTCTCTTGTCTTTTATTAACCTTAGAGTAAGGCGAGGCCTTAGGAAGGAAGGATGCAACTACCTCTGCAGCCATGTGGCTGAGGCACCTGAGTATAGTCCATCAAATTAGCCTACAAATACTCATAAGTTTATTACATTTTTAAGTGATTGATGCTTTTCTCTGGAAAATTTCTTATTCTCTTTTCACCAGAAATCAAAGAAACAATGGGACTCTTCTTTTTGGGAAGTGTCCATGCCTTCCTGAAATTTTATTTTTACCTCTTTTTCCTTTCTTTCTTTTAATAATGAAAGGGAGACAGAGACAGAAACCCCTTGTCCCTCAAAACTGTCTCGTTGTGCTGGAATATACTCCCCTACTTCAGCAGCTTTCCAGCAGGTCAGTTTTACAGGTGTATGGACAGGCATGCCTGGCATGTTCAGGTTGACCCAGTAACCAAACCCAGGGCCTTCCCACATGGCTCTAATATCAGTCATGCAGTGGTGTCCTAACCACCTGCCTCACCACAGCTTGGTCAGAGTTCATCCATTTTTGTTGCCGTTTTTCATCCTTAATTCTCTGATTTTTTTTTTAAATGATGTTTTATAGCTAATGTACCTTGTTCTTCTTTGTTAGGACAAAGACAGTAGTCTCTTGCAACTTTCTCTTATATCCCAGTGGAGAGCAGATATTACTAGTAGGATTATATTTTCATAATTATTTTTATACTTTCCTGAATGATGACAATAAGCCAGGTAGGTTGATTCTAAAAAAAGTTATGATATTTCTTGATGTAAATTCTCAAATTTAAATAGCCCATTATAAATTGTTTAGTACATTTCTTTTTTTTTTTGGAGAGGTTTTTGCTATAGGGCACGTGTGCTCACCAGACAGACAGAGAGAGACAGAGAGATAGAAAGCGAGAAATTACCCCCCAGGGGGGATGACCACGCCACAATCCCTTCTCCTCCATTCTCCTCTCGGGATCTTGGGCACTCACGCACATGTTCCTGGCATGAGTTTTAGCCACGAGGTCCAGGACTTGAACCGCGGTCAACTACGTGGGAGTCCAGCGACATAGCCATTACGCTAACTGCTGGTCCCTGTTTAGTACATTTCTTAGGTACCCATATTTTCTTCCCTTGTCTAAAATTTCTATACATAATTCCAAATAAATAAATTTGTTTCTGTTAGTTTTGAGAATAGACTACTTTATTTTCTAGAAGTTTGAAGTCTCATATTCCATTGCTCTTTCCATGATTTCATTCTACAGTATTTCCAAGAGGCTTTTGGAAAGAATCAACAATACTTCCTGTTACTTATCCACCATTTCCAATTTTTATGACTAAAGATATTTCTCAAATCCATATACTCATTTTCCATAAAGATTTCTTTCTCAGTCAAAATTATCTCACAGAATTTAAGTTCTAAGATGAATGAAGATCTTTGGAGAATCTTTGTATTTGTTGGTGTATGCAAATAGTTCTTGATAAAACTATTTACATTTAGATTGTTTTTTAAGAAAGAAAATATAAGGTGATTTCAAATATCTCCACTAACCGATGCCATGTTCTATCAAGTTGTTCACAACTCTTATTTATGATTTATTTCTGAAACACTCTTCAAAATGTCATTTTTCTTTATGTTGTATTATGACAGGTTTTTTCATTCATTTGCCAACTAAAAATGTGTTGTAAAAATCATCCACCCTGAAAGATGAAGAAAAACATAGAAACTTGTATGGGAAATACGTATCAAAAAGAATTAATAATTAAAGCATCGAGATTAGTTCTCCATTTACATTTGTATTTTTCAAGTTAGTCATGTCCCTTTTCTTGTGTTACAGTAAAATGGTAGGGAAAACAAGGAAGCATTTGATTACTTATTTCTTTATACTTCAAAGTAGATTTTATGATGTATACCGTGTTATGCGAGAGCATATAAAGCTACAATGTGACATGCTGTGAGGAAAAGGTGCCTACTGTTACTCAAATCCGAGCAGCTTTTTGAAGAATCTGAGGCTCAAATCTGTTTTCTTTACAGTACCTTTATGAATTAATTAATAGATGGATATCACATTCATTGTATTGGTTATTTCCGGAGCTATGATAATTAATTAGTGACTTCATCCACTGGGCCTATAGTACCTCTGTAGCAAAAGATAATTTTACTATGGTAATAGCAGTTATGATTCAGTAAAGCCTTCTATCGGGTCAGTATCTATGCTATAGGCCTTAGAGTACCTCATTTAATCTTTATTATAACAATCCTGTGATGAGAGTTTTATATTTCTCCTTTATTTATTTATTTTTTAAGAGATATTTTTGCTATAGGGTGTGTGTGCTCGTCAAACAGACAGAAAGAAAGTGAGAAATCATCCCCCCGGGTAGGTGGCCATGTGGCAATTCTTCTCCTCCACTCTCCTCCCAGAATTTTGGTCATGCACGTCCACGTGCCTGGTGTGAGTTTTCAGCCAACAGGTCCAGGATGCAAACCATGTTAGCCATGTGGGAGTCCAGTGCCTTAACCACTGTGCCACCCTCTGGCCTTGATTTTTCTTTTTTTATGGACAAAGAAAGATGGTGGATGTAACTTATCCAAGCTTACATAGTGGTGTAGTAAGTGTCAGACCCAGGAATTCAAATCTACCAACAATGAATTTTCTCCTCCACTAAGAGTGAATATAAGCAAAACCCTCACCTGCACTACAAACATTAATATCAGAAACAGTGCCTGACTATTGCGTGCCCACTATAAAGGAAATACAGCAGGTTAACCCTAACAAAATTGGGCAATTAATAGACATAATTTGTTTAGAAATCATTTTTGCACTAGAAAGGAAAGCTAGATTTTAAAGGAAGTTTGTGATTTGCTCTTTGGCTAGTGCTGGTTATTAGGCAATGTTAAACAAGTAAGCATTAAATATATAAAAATCCAGGCATTAAAAATATAGAATGCTTCATCAGCAAGTATTTTATTAATAAAAACTCATAAAGTTATATAATAGTCTCAACTATCAAATAGTTTTTTTTTTCACTTTTTTTTTTTTAAATTGACAGAAGGCACATGTACTTGTTAGAGAGAAACAGAGACAGAGAGTGAAAGGGATAAAACACTCTCCCATGAGGCACAGTACACTACAAACCCTTCTCCTCCATTTCTCTGTCATGTTGGTGTCTGGGGCAGGTACTCACATGCATTTGGTATGTTTTCATGCCAGGGCTTGAATTTGAACTGCAATAGGCCAGGTGGAATCTAATTATTTTAACTACCAGTTATTGAATGCTTTTTGTACATTTTATGATGTGTAAGTTTTCTTTTTTAGCCTGTTAACATAGTATCTTACATGACTGATTTTCTAATATTAAACTAACCTTGTACCTCTGAAATAAACCCATGCTCATGGTGTATAATTCTTTTTTATACTGTTGAATTGCATTTGCTAATACTTTGTTAAGTATTTTGAATTTACATTTTTGAGGGCTATTGGCTTATAGTTTCATTTTTTTCTTTATATTGTCTTTGTCTGGTTTTGGTATAAGATAATACTAGCTTCATAAAATGAATTGATTAGTGTTCCCTTATTCTTGAGGAGACTGTATAGAATTGGAGTTAACTTATTAATTTACACTTGTTGAGATGGCTGTTGTTAAAAAGACAGAAGATAATCTTTTAGAAAATATTTATTTATTTTACTTATTATTATTATTATTATTATTATTATGTTTTAATTTGCTAGAGGGCTCAAACATTCACCAGAGAGAGACAGAGAAGGAGAGAAATAGGAAAAGTGTGAAAGCAAGCCACAGGTCTGGAACTCAAACTGCAGTTGGCCATGTGAGAGTCCAGTATTTTAACCACCATGCAGTCTGCTGGCTACTTATTGCTGGTTCTCATCTGTGCTTATTTTATAAGCAGATACCCAAATGCTGTTCTAACTCAAGAATAACTTCCAATTCTTTAACTCCTGCTGGGAGACAAACTAAAGATTCCTAAGTCAATTGCTAGCTAGTTTTATTCAAGGCAACTTAGGAAGTCTGGGCTTATTTTCTTTGAAGGCAATTGCAATACCCTGACTTTTAACCTTTTAGCTGCTTTCAGGAAAAAGTTTAAAATAACCACTTCTGCAGATTTTTCCAGATAAACAGTGCCAGCTTGAAATCTTGCAGAAGCTCCTTCTTACTGACTGTCACTTATCTCTCATCCTTCAAATTAACCCTAGTTGCACTGAGGCACCACCCAACTGGTTGGCATTCTGCAATCTTTGTACGCAAGGTCTTTGTGGACAGTGTATACTGTGAGAAAAACTATGCATGGATTTCAAATTTTTGGGCACCACTTTAATTCCATTTTTTCATAATCTTTTTCAAGTCTTCTAGTGTATAGAAAGAAGAGATGTTTCTGCTCAGGTGAGTGAAGGTACACTAACGTTCATCTAACTTTCTTCTTTTAAACCTCAATCTCTCATGTTAGGTTTCAGCCATAAGAGTGTAGTTATAGATGAAACCTAACTAAATTTGCATCGGAAAACCTAAAATCCTTGGGATAGTACGAGAAAATTACCTTTTTAAAGTTTTTTCTTTTTTTTTTTTTTTTTTAATCATTATTCTTGTTTCTAAACTTCGGAATCCCGACCTCTTATTTCACCAGATTATTAAGTACCAAGAAATCTGCCCAGGGGGTAATAATGACCTGTATCTGCTGTTTATTGCAGGTTCCTGGACCTCTCCAGTTCTATATGGCTGATTTTCACTACCCTGAGGACAATGTAAAGACTGCAAAAGCCACCACTGTGAACTTCGGTACAGGATTTGGTTTTCGGGCCTCTTATAATGCTCCAGTAACATGCAGCAATACCCTATCACCTGCTCTGAGTCATGGTCTCTAATGATTCTCTTCAAGCTGGAAATATTTAGAGGAATAATCAAAATGCAGCATACTTACGAGGTGTGTAAACATACATGGGACAGAGTATTTCTATGTCTCACTTTGTTTCCCTAAGATCTGGAAAATTACATGATGCAATTTGCTATTATATTATTGTATGTTTCAAATGTTTCATCCATAAACCTCACTCTTTTATTTATTCATTCTGTTGATATGGTTTTTAAAATAATACTTCCATATGCATACATTTTAAAGCATTCGTTAGGTACATAGATTTATGTTATGAGATAATTTCGAGGCTTAAATTATTATGAGTGCTTCCTTCAATCATCTAAATGCAAAATATTATTTTTAGAATGAATGCTCTTTTTCTATCTCCTCAAGTGAATTAAATAATAGAAAGGGATTTTACAAGCGCATGCCAGAGTGAACTGTTAAACTATTTAAAGAAAGAATTCCATTAAGGATTAAATATATCTTAATATGTTGGGTGGACATCTAAAAATAATACTTTTCCAATGAAATATTAGCATAAGAAATATCTACGAGTTCAGATAGACTTTCTGGTATGATAACAATAAAATTACCATCTTAGGAACCAGCAGCAGTTAGCATAACAGCTATGTCACTGGACTCCCATGTATTTGACCATGGTTCAAGTCCTGGACCCAGTTGCTTAAACTCACACCAGGCGTGTGTGCGTGCATGCCCAAGATCCTGAGAGGAGAATGGAGGAGAAGTGATTGTGGCGTGGCCATCTCCCTGGGGGGTGATTTCTCACTTTCTTTCTGGTGAGCGTACACACTCTATAGCAAAAAAACTCTCAAAAAAATTACCATCTTATTAAAATTATTTTTAATTTTGTTGGCAAAAAAATTACCATCTTATTAAAATTATTTTATACTTTCCTGTTTCCTTAACAACAGCTCAATAAGCTATATTTATGATATCATATTGGCCTTGAACTTTAAATGCATAAGGATCACACTATCTAATATTCGGTCATTATATAAGTCATGAGGAGTGTGAGAGATTCCTTCATAGAAAGGTCATGTATTCTAGTCACCATTGTGGCAATACAAATCTAGACAAATAGCCTGGGATGCAGGAGTCATCCTGGGTAAAGCCTTATTATAGTCATGGCTGTATCAACACGGTTGAGAGTCTATTCTATGCCAGGTACTGGAATTGACAAGTGACACGTAACACAAATGAATAAATAGAGTTCCCAGCTTCATAGATTTCATATTTCATAGATCTCATATAGATGAGACTGCAATTAAATAAGCAATTTTGAAAGTTTTAAATTCATGTTATATCAGGATAAAACAATGTATAAAAGGAACAAAGTAAAACATGCATAGTTTTTTTTTAATTTAAGAACTATTTTATTGAGACCAGAAGATAGTGTAATGTTTCTGTGGCTGGACTCATATATAGTTGACCACGGTTTGAATCCTGGGTCTGGCAGCTTAAAACTCACTCTGGAAGCATGTGTGTGTGTGCCCAAAATCCTGAGAGGAGAATGGAAAAGGGATTGTATCATGGTGATTCCTCCAGGAGGTGATTTCTCGCTTTCTGTCTCTCTGTCTCCCTGGTGAGTGCACACACTGTATAGCAAAATCTCTCTTGGAAAAAAAATACCCAATAATTATTTTATTTATTATTATGACTTTTTAATTTGACCAGAGAGAGAGAGAGAGAGAACAGTGAGAAAGTAAGCTGCCAGTCCTGTCTAGGACTCAAACCACAGGTGACCATGTGGGAGTCCAGTGTCTTAACCACCATGCTAGCTGCTGGCCTCACTGCAAAGTTTTTATAAGGTAGAGATGATGAAGGCTGGTGTTTGAGTCCTGTGAATGGTATAAAAAGGCATGTAGTGGCTTTACCTAACTCTTTTCATTTCAAAGAAAATTTGTCATTTGAAATAAAAAAACATTTTGATATTTTTAATTAGACTGTTTTATCAGTTGTCAAGTACTTTCCTACAGATTGAAGCTTCCACAGTTTTCTGTCATGCTTCACTTGTCCTATCCCCTTCTTCACCCTCTCACATTATCTCATTACCCAATAACTGAAAGCAGCACAGTTTGTTCTACTTCTGAGGTCCAGTGATGACTTCAGATGGAAGTTGACTGGCAGCTTTTAGAAAACCTAGACAACAAGAATAGGAGCAAACTGATCTCTAGCTGGAAGATCAATACAGGAAGCCTAGGAGATCTTTGCTCTGTCTATGGATTTTGCAATAGAATAAACCTCTTGCAATTTATTTCTGAACTGTTCCAACAAAGGTAGTCAGTCATCAGAAACTACATGTTGCATCTAAGTTTTGAGATCTGATCATGTGTATGTTAGTCAGGGTTTTTTTACAGATGCACATTCGAATGAGGAGAACTCAAGGGAGTTTAATAAAGGGACTATTTGGAAAGACGTGGCAGGGCGAACTCCACAACTATTTGCATTCCTAAATGGGAGAGTAGACAGAGCAATTATAGAAATTCTTAAAGAGAGTCATGTGAAGACAGATACCTGCAAAGGAGATGTGACCTTTCTTTGAGGGCTGCAGCTGGCCAAGGAAAAACCACAGAGTGGAGAGAAAAAAAAAAAGGAAAGAAAAACAAAAACAACTTTGACACCTTTCTTTCTCTCTGCTTTTCTTTTCCCTCTCTCTTGCTCTCTCTCTCTCATTGTCAACCGCGTATAAAAAGATAATAGAGCCTAAAGATTCACCTTTGGGAGGCAGAGAGCAGGCCATATAACAACGACAGATGATCTGGACGACATAAGAAAGCTACCGGGCACAGTAGTAATTTGTGAATCAAAAGGGGAACCAATTTATATTCATCCACTAATTTTCTCCTGACCTTTCAAACTACACTGTTAATGAAGTTCTTTATGAAAGGTGTACAAAAGGAATCATAATTATTAGAGACTTCCGTGTGTGTGTGTGTGTGTGTGTGTGTATGTGTGTGTGTATATGTGTGTGTGTGTGTTCATGGTGGTGTAGCAGTTGGGATGTCGGGGTTCTGATATGCCTTCCTACTTCTGAGGACGACATGGTAAGGATTCTAGCTGACCTATTCAGCATCACCGAGAATATTATTGGATGAGGTGAGTTAATTTTAATTTTTTTCATAGGATTATCCTGTCAGAGCAAAACTACCATCGATCTCACCAAACAATAAAATTAACCATCAGGAAATGTTTTATATGCTCATAAATCTGATCTAGTACAGCTAGTATTACTGCTGCATATTATATATTCACAATCTAAGTTTGAGGACTGAAGAATAACAGATGCCAACAAAGATACTAGGACTAGAGCCAGGAACAATTTTCTATTGGTACCTCTGAGATCCTAAATTTTATCCTCATGAATTATTCTCTAGTTGAAAGGATATGCTAGTTCCAGATTAGATGGCCAATGACAGATTTTAAAAATAGGTCAGATGCTCACTTTTTTGGTTCTAGAAATACTAACCATATGCATTAACTTTGAAAGGGTGTTCTGGCTGTTAAGATGGCCAACATTTCTCATGGCCCATACTGAGGATTTAATTATTTTACAGAACATAAGCTGATATCAATGTCATATTTCATGCCTGGTATGCAATAACTATAAAACAAGTGTTATCTATTGTTATTATATTGAAGGTTTTAATTTGCCCCTTTTAATATGTCTCCTGCTGGGGGACAGACAGTGGGATAGCAGTGAAATGTGATGTTCTGGGAGGCTGACCCACAAGGAATGGTCTCAGTTCACATCTGGAGATCTCCCTGAGTATGTGGGTACATGTGTACCCATGATCTACAACTGGCTGAGCTAGAGGGTCGGCTGTAGCATTAAGACCCTGTTGGAGTGCTGTCTTTCCTTCTCTCCTTTCTGTCTCTCTTGATCATGAAATAAATAAACAAACTTCAAAAAATACATATCCCATGTAACTTATATTCTCATAGCTATATCTTGTGTTCTTTCTACCAGAATAAAGTAAATAGAGCTTGAGCTTGATCAGAGATATTCTCTTCATTTAGTTGAGAAGCCACTATGACATTCAGAGATTCAAACAGGCTCAGTTGGCCAATTTCTCCCTAGAACATTTCCAATTATTTTATTATTTTATTTTATGTTTATTGCAGATTTCTAGAAAATACTGACAATGAATACTTGAAAGCTCTTGAGGATGAAAAAGCTATGAACACATTTCAAACCTGTAATGTTTGCTATCATTGTTTTTTTACAGGCTTACCTTTCAGCTCTTTGTAGAATTATAGGTTTGTTACAGCTATAAAAACATAAAGTGAAGGCTTGGTTTTACAGTTTATTTTCTGTGGTCTAATATATTCACCTCAAACACTAACTTCCAGATTGTGAGTTTCTTCAGTAGTGTTAGTGAAAATCTATTCTCCGTTTCAGCAGTCAAGTCCTGTCTACAGGACCTGCAGTGTCAAAAACTCACTGGGAATTTCTTCTGAATGTGTCTATAACATTATTACAAGTGAATAATCTGTCTTTGGGAGATATACTTTTGTATTGTTGCTACGGTTTGTTTATGCTTCCTAGATTTCCTGGTAAGACAGGTTCATTGTAGGGACTATGTACTACTGTAAGATCAAACCCCACAGGTTCATGTTCAGAATGAATATTGGTAGGGATTAACCATTTGAATATATATGGATTACATTTAAAACAGTATCCAGAACATACATGCTAAACAATAGTTTTATGGTAATTAAAATAATCAATCACATCTTTATTTATAATGTAGTAATATAAAGGAAGAACATGTCTCATAAGGAAAAACAAAACAGAAAATCAGGTAAAATCATCTGTCATGGTAGGTATTCATGAGAAGATACCCTATACAGAAATTTGTCTGTGCTGTATTTTTTCTCTTTGATCATGGCAAATTACAGCTAGCATTGGGTGTCCATCCATTGTCAGTTTTTGCTTTTGCCTGTACTGACCATGAAATAGTAACATTCTGTCACAACCCTGAAAAACTAAGACACTATAATTTTTCTTTTGTCCTCATCACACTGGTCTTGCACTCCTTGCAGACTCTTTTCCCATGTAGCTAATAAACCTCCTTTATTGCTTTGAGCAAGACTGTTCTGGTCCCAGATGACATATTCTGCCCAGCTAAGCTAAAGCCCTGTAGTTAACCAGTCATCCTCTAAAAAAGGCAGTTCAGTGATCATCCATCATTTGAGCAAAATCCTTCAAGGCCTTTCTTCTCACTACGAAGAGTTTAGTAAATTATTTGTTCACTAAAAGCACAATATTTGATGGAGGAAATTAAATAAGGAGATATCAATGCTTAAGATAAAAATTTCCTTCAGATTTTATATAAATACATCAATTATCAATTTTTAAAAGGAACATTAATATTTTAAAAATCCTAAAGGTATTTTAATACTTTAACATTCCGAAGTGTGTTCTAAGCTATATTGATTTCTCTTGATCTTGAATCTAAATTGTACTTTGGTAGTGATTTCATACATAAGGTTAGTTCGGCAGTTTTGACACAACTTTTAGTCTACTAATTCAACGTACTTATTCATTTCCCTATATTTTTTAATTTTAATAAAATCAATAATGAAATTATAACAATTTTTTGTAGCTTCTTTATAAGATCTTTTTTTTTTTTTTTTTTGAGAGAGAGAGATTTTTGCTATAGGGTTCATGCACTCACCAGAAAGACAGAGAGACACCATCCTCCTTGGGAGGATGGTGCCACTGCAATCTCTTCTGCATTCTCTTCTTGGGATTTTAGACATCCATACACATATGCCTAATGTGAGTTTCAAGCTACCCAGTCTGGGACTCGAATCACAGTAAGCCAATGTAGGAGTCTGTGCCTTAACTACTATGCCTCCTGCTGGCCTCTTTAGATCCATTTTCTAGGGAAAATGTCATTCTTTGATAGATTCAGCTTTTAATCTGCAAATATATTTAAGTGTCTGTATAGAACCCAATTTTCTCAGCTCTGAAATATATAAAATGAGATTTTTGTTCATTGATGATAATGGTGAGAAAAAAAGAATAAAGAAAGAAGATGAGAACTATTACTTTCTTGAGCAGATACTGGACTCAATATAATATATAAATATGAATACACATATATTTCAGAGAAGAACACTGACACTAAAAAAATAATAGAAATGAAAATGAAAGATCCCTTAGATTAAGTAGATTGCCTAAGATCACACAACTGGAGAATGGTAGAAATTAAGTGCAAATCCAGAGTACAAAGACAACCCTCATGAGTTAATGGGAAGTCAATTGATTGTTAAATTATTTCAGTTTAACTATACCTTCAGCTAGGAAATAAGAGAATGTAGAAATACATGTGGAGACGGTTTTGTGAAGGAAGAGGTACTTAATGTGGAGAGTAAATGCTAATGGTGGCTGTAGTTTGATCCTATGGAGGGAACGATGCTACTCCGTAAGAGCATGGTGATGAACTCACATGTGACTTAAGCAATTGAGATTTTCCACCAGTGATCTGAAGGCTGAAGAGTACCAGCATCAGGGCCAGCAGTTAGCATAATGGCTATGTCGCTGGACTCCCACATAGTCGACCGCGGTTCGAGTCCCGGACCCAGTGGCTTAAACTCATGCCGGGTATGTGTGCATGTGTGCCCAAGATCCCAAGAGGAGAATGGAGGAGAAGGAATTGCAGCGTGGCCATACCCTTGGGGGGTGATTTCTTGCTTTCTGTCTCTCTCTGTCTGTCTGGCAAGCACACGCGCCCTGTAGCAAAAACCTCTCCAAAAAAAAGAGTACCAACATCATTTTCCAAGGAGCTCAACACTGGTCAACTGTGCTTAAATCTACTGGATGATAAGAAAGAGAATTGGAAAATGGTAACCTTCTAGGCATAAGACTATTCTCAGGGCCCTCTTTAAAACTAACAAGATTAATGATAAGAAATGAAGTATACTTATTCTCTATTTAGTTTTCTTTTGTGTATGTATTCTGTTGAGTCAGTTTTTATTACTACAGTTTTAAATACATCCAAGTTTTATAGAAAACAATATGTATGGAGTTTCCTCAAACTATTTAAAATAGAGTTATCATAAGATCCAGCCTTTCTACTCCTGGTATATATCCAGAGGTAATGAAATCAGTACATCAAAGAGATACTTGCATTCCCATGTTCACTGTATTGTTCATAATAGTCAACACGGAATCAACCTAAATGCCCATAAGTGAATAAATAAACTATGGTATATATACACAATAGAATACTATGCATGTAAAAAAAGAAGGCAATCCTGCCATCTGTGAGAGCACAGGTGGACCTGAAGGGATTTATGTTACATGAAATAAGCCACACACGGGAAGAAAAATACTGTGTGATCTCACATGTGGAATCTATAAAAGTCAAATTCACAGAAGTCGAGCATGGAATAGCAGGTACCATGAGATGGGGTAGGGATTGGGGAGATAAAATGGGTTAGGGATTAGAGAGATGTTGGTCAAAGGATACAAACTTTCATTCAGACAGGAAGAATAAGTTCAAGAGGTCTAATGTAACATAGTGACTGTTATTAACAACAACGTATCGTATATTCAAAAATTGCTAAGAGAGTAGATTTAAATGTTCTAACCACAAAAATGCTATGTAAGAGAACATATATCTTTATTAGTTCAATTTAGCCATTACACAATGTATACATTTTTCATAACATCCAGCTATATACTGTAAGGACAGAGGTTTTGTCATTTAAAAATAAATTAAAACATGAATCCTTCACTTAAATATAAAAATGAAACATTCAAACCTCAATTAAAGAACAGTCCCAAAAATAAATAAAAGGAAATGCCTTCAGAAAAAAAATGAAATAAAATACTTTAGATTTTAGCCAAGTACAGCTTGGTAGTAAATTAAAGCTGTACAAAGGGGTTTCAAAAAGTTCTTAGAAAAATATTGTTAAAATACCAGTTTATGGGACCAACAGTTAGCATCATGGCTATGTCGTTGAACTCCCATGTAGTCGACCGTGGTTTGAGTCCCAGACCTGGTGGCTTAAACTTACGCCAGGCACGTGTGCGTGTGTGCCAAGATCCCAAGAGGAGAATGGAGGAGAAGGGATTGTGGTGTGGCCATCCTCCCGGGGGGTGATTTCCCGCTTTTTGTCTCTCTGTCTCTGTCTTTCTGGGAAGTGCACGTGCCCTTATAGCAAAAACCTCTCCAAAAAAAAAAAAATACCAGTTTATTTTAGTGCAACATATTTGAAATGCAAGCATAGTTCTTTTCCCTATAATACACATTTTTCATATATTTCTGAAGACCCTGCATATGTACCTTACCAACAGGACTTGTCATTACTTTCCTAACACAACGCTCCACTCTTTTCTTTCCCCTCACCACTCTTCTCTTAGTTTCACACCAAAAAGCAATTCTCTTAAAAGTCAAAAGCTTTGCAGTAATTGCTTTCTCAGGATTCTGAAATTAGTGTACCTCTCCCTATTTATTTAGCTCTTTGAAAACAATGAGAAATTTCTTTACACAACCAAGGAAGATTGAAATCTCACACTCTGTAGCCTGGACTGGTGTTGCCGTGAATGCTAAACATTTGGCAAAGTTGCTGGACTAAGTTTTATAACCTCTAGCGAATAAGCTTTTCCCAGATCAGAGTCTCCCAGATCAGAATCTCAAAGTAGCATTTTCAGTGCCTCCAGGCCTTCAGGAGAGCCCTTCCCTAGCAAACCCCTGGTTTCAGGGAGGCTAAGAAGGCCACATTTTGTAAATATATAATTTAAAATTCTGTTTTAGAAAGCAATATCAGTGATTGATTCTTTATGCTGGAAATGAAATGGGAAGGAATTTGCCTCAATCCTGATAGTGTACTTAGGATTCTAAGACAACAGTCTTGTACCAGTTAGCTAAGGGAGCCCCCACTCAATCCTTCTGATCTTTGGGACTGTAAAATTAGGGGAGCATATCATTAAGGGTGGGAATGTAGATGTAAAACAGAATGTTACTTCGTTAATCTGGAGCAGACAACTAGCTATTAGCAGTTAGTGAACATATTAAATGCAGATTTTAGCTTGATGCTGAGGCTTCCCCCAGAAACTGAAAGTTACACCTAGAGAAGGTTCAATGTTATAGCCTTGCACTTGGAAAATTGCTTCATTGAGCATTATCAATTGCATGTTGCCACCTTCCTTAAGTTTTTAATTCATTTTCAGACAGCTTTATCCGTGTCCATCATGAAGGACTTTTTACAGACACCTTTTTCTTTTTTGGTTTGCTTATCCCCAAGACTTCTTTTTTTTTTTTTTCTTTTTTTTTGAGAGGTTTTTGCTATAGGGCGCATGCGCTCACCAGACAGACGAGACAGACAGAGAGACAGAAAGCGAGAAATCACCCCCCAGAGGGGATGGCCACGCCGCAATTCCTTCTCCTCCATTCTCCTCTTGGGGTCTTGGGCATGCACGCACATGTACCCGGCGTGGGTTTTAAGCCACCGGGCCCGGGACGCGAACCGTGGTTGACTACCTGGGAGTCCAGCGACATAGCCATTACGCTAACTGCTGGTTCCCTCCCCAAAACTTTTGAAATCATATATGTATATATTATTACCTATAATACTTTGTATTATAGTTGAAAATTTAGATAAACAAAGCTCTGTTTTGTTAGAAATGTCAACATCATTGTATTACCTTTTGTTTAGTATTTCCTGTTAATGGAAAAAAGTCTTTTTTTTTTTTTTTGAGATGGAGATTTTTGCTATAGGGTGTTTACACTTGCTGGAGAGACAGAGGGACAAAAAGTGAAAGATCATGCCGCAGGGACGATGGCCACACCACAATCCCTTCTCCATTCTACTCTGGGAATTTGGGCATGCACGCACATGTGACCAGTGTGAGTTTTAAGTTGCCAGGTCCAGAACTCAAACCATGGTTGACTACATGGGAGTCCCACGACATAACCATTATGCCATCTGTTTTTCCCAGTGAAAAAGTCTTAACAGAGTTTTTGTTTTGTTTTGTTTTGTTATTCCTTACACAGAGGATCCTCAAAAAGTTCATGAAGAATGTGTATTATAAAAAAAAAAAAAAAAAAAAGCAAGGTTGGCTGGTAGCCTGATGGTTAAGGAGTTGGATCCCACATGGTTGACTGCACAATTCAAGTCCTGGACCCAGCATCTGGAAACACATGACAGGCATGTATGTGTGCCCAAAATCTTGGAAGGAGGGAGAAGTAGAGAATAAGGGATTGCAGTATGACCATGTACCATGGGGAAATGTCTCCTTGCTTTCCCTGTCTCTTTCTCACTCTCCCTGCCAGGGGCCAGGCACATGTGCCCTCTGGCAAATTAAAAAAAAAAAGGCAAACTACACATGGATTTCAAATTAACTCTTAATATAATTTTATTTTTCCACAAACTTCTTGAAACACTGTGTATTTATATAATGTTTTTTCTTCCTTGATATTTCTAGGTTACCTTATGTTTTCTTGAATTTAAAAATAAATTTATAATAACTTATCTAGCTCCAATTTTAGCTTGTTTTTAAAAATTTATGTATTTCTGTCATGAGATAAAAGCCAGAAAGAAAGAGAGACAGAGAGAGGGACCCTATATAGGGTCATGCAATGACGCACCTCCCCTCTATCCCTTCAGCTTCCAGCCAGCCAGACTCTGGTCATGGTGCTCATGGGCATGACCAGTTATCCTTTTCAACCCCCTCCCCACACCTTCAAACCAGGCAAAACTCATACATGGGAACTGGAGTTGGAACTCTTGCATGGGAACTGGAGTTGGAACTCTTGCATCTATTAATGTCTTTCAACAATTATGTCACTTTATTCTTAGGAGATTTCAGTGAATATCTCAATTTTATCTTCTACATTTGCTTAATTTTCTCTATTGTGGTTTTCTTTTCTTTTCTTTTTTCTTTTTTTTGAGAGGTTTTTACTATAGGGCACGTGCACTCGCCAGAAAGACAGAGAGAGACAGAGAGACACAAAGGGAGAAATCACCCACCAGAGGATGGCCATGCTGCAATCCCTTCTCCTCCATTCTCCTCTCGGGATCTTGGGCATGCACGCACACGTGCCCAGCATGGGTTTAAGCCACCAGATCTGGGATTCTAACCACTGTCAACTACATGGGAGTACAATGACACAGCCATTATGCCAACTGCTGGTCCCTCTATGGTGGTTTGTATTTCAGTAATTGTGCTGTTTTTCAAATGTATTTTCTAATTGTAGATTTTGTCTCTTTACATCTGCTTCCTTTAATTTCATATTAATAGTTGAAACATCTATAATTCTCTTAATTTTCTAAAACAAAATATTTTTCAGATACAATTTTTTCCTCTGACTCTTTGTGATGTTTCTCTTTTTTTAGGACTGTAATATATATTTTTCAAAGGGCTCTATTTTTTTCTTCTGTTGTAGAACTTGACAGAAAGTGGGCTGGCAGGTGGTGTCATGGTTAAGGGCGCTGGACTCTCACATGGCCAACAGTGGTTCAAGTCCCGGATCTGGCAGCTTACTTTTTCACTTTCTCTCTCTCACTCTCTTTCTCTCTCTCTCTAACCCCCTCCAACCCCCCACCCCACTCACTGTTTCTCTCTGGTAAAATTAAAATAAATAAATAAAGTTAAATAAAACAATTCTTTAGGAAAAAAAAAGAACTTGACAGAAAGTTCCACTCAGTAACATTGGACAGTAGCTATTTGAGACCATTCAGACAACATTTTCTGCTTCCTGCAGCATCTGCTTTGTTATTATGGCCTTTTATCATTTCTTTCTGAACCTGATGCTTGCCAGTCCCTTCTCTGAAATCAATGCTTACAGAGAGGTAAGAGAGAAAGGAGAATTAATACTCCACTACAAACTCTAGTAATGGGGGCCAGGCAGTGGCCCAGCTGTGAAACAGGATGCTCTGTGAAGCTGACTCACATCTCAAGGTTCTGAGTTCATGCCTCAATACCCCCCTGAGTGTTCCAGTCCTGTGTGTGCTCAGGACCAGGGCCTCATTAGGGCTGGGGGTGGATCACAGCATCATGACCCTATTGAAAGTGTTGTCTTTTTAACTCTCTTTCTCTCTTGCTCTTAGAAGAAATAAATAAATGAACTTTTAAAAATTATAGCATTGCATCTTAAAGAGATAGATAGCTACCTGTCTTCTGAAAACCCCTTACACAACATACTACCTAGTGAGCTAATTGTGCTTTTAAGAAGTCATCCTATCATTTATCCAGCTAAATGGAAACCAACATTAAGATCCTAGTGACCTTAGGGAAGAAGAGTTAAGATAGCATGAATTTATCTTGCCTCTAACAGAGTGACAAAACTGTTTCTAAAGAGTTTAAGCCAACCACTGCAGCAAATGATATATACCTCTGCTAAATCTTCATATTCAAATACAACAATTATACTCCAAGTGCTTCATACATTGCCAGGTACTATACTAAATGATTTCACATTATGACATAACCTTTACAAAAATTCTCTAAGGTAGCATCAGATTTTTCCTGAAAGCAGGTAAGAAAACAAAGACCCAGATAGGTTAAGATATTTTCCCCAACATCTTAGAAAAGCATGCCTAGAATTGGACTATAATTCTTCTAAAGCGAACTCCTTAATAAGCCCAACTCAAAGGAAGCAAACAAAACAAAACAAAACAAAAATAACACTGAACAGGTATAATGTTACGGTATATATGCACTCTTATAATATGCTTTCATGACTATTCAATACCATCAGTATTTCAGGATCCTACATATTTCAGAAATCATTTTATACTCTACAAGAGTTCTCAAATAAGCCTGCTTATTTAAGCATCAAACTATCTATGATGAAAAGCAGAGCAGAGGCCATCAGTGCCATCGTACAGAGGAAGATGCTAAGGTTTAGAAAACCGAAATGTCTGACAATAAACATTCCTCAAATCATTAGAGTTTAATCTTGTGTTTATCATTGCAAGTATTATCAACAATCTCAGAGTTGCCTCATGCTATCAATACTTACTAGCAGCTAATGTCTAGAAATCTTCCACTGTTAACTGAGGCTCTGAAACTTTTCTAATGTAGCCTAGACTGTGTCTAAGTGTAAAAATTGAATAATTTCATACCTAGAGAAGAGAGAAAAGGTGGTACAACAATGTGTTGAGTGATTCTTGCTGAGAACAAACAAAATTGTTATGGTCTTGGTGACTTGAGAAAGGAAACATTATTTTTATAATAAAGTAAGAATGCCATAGGATAAGAACTTCTCAGTGAGGACCCAAACGGTGTAATCAACAAATTCCTGGATTTGGATTTTAGCCATAAAGAGAGAGGGAGGTAGGAGCATTATCATTTGGAACCACATCATTCTGTTGTTTAATAAAATAAGTAGAAGTAACTCAAGGCTCATAAATCTGTTTTAGAGCTTTCTGATGTGTGCAGAATCAGGCTGGAGCTCTAAAGATTTGCCAGTTACAACACCAGCTAGAAATAATGAGTAATAGAACACAAAACCTTCTAAGGGACTTTAAAAGTTATCCACTATCTTATGATCCAGCAATTCCACTCCTGGGAATCTACCCAAAGGACAGGAGATCACTCAGCTGGAAAAGTGCTTGCACATCTATACTTAGTGTGGTATTATTCATGATTGCTAAGACATGGAACCAATACAAATGTCCATGAACAGATCAATAGATTGAAAAAGTATGGCACATATACTCCATGGAATACTATGCAGCTATAAAAAATAACAGGACCCTAGTATCTGATAGAAAGTGGATTAATATGGAAAATTTATTGCTGAGTGAAACAAATGAGGCTAAGAAAGAGAGACACTGTATGAATCCACTTAACATACACTGACTGCACTCTATGGTAGAGACTGAGACTGGAGGACATAAAAGCATTGAAAATTGTTATGGACACTGCAGCAAGGTGGAGGGAGAGTGGGAGAGGGGAAGAGTGTAGGGGAGGGAATTAGGGAGAAAGGAAGGGAATTTGGGGGGAAAACAGAGAGGTAAGACTTTGTGGGATGCAGAAATGGTTTATTACCTGTTGATGATGTATATAGTATTCTCAAGTGAACTGGTTGAAAGTGAATATCATGCTAAGTAAATTATCTTTACAATCTAAGTGATACATGTATAGTGATTGAATGTATAAATAATAATAAAATTTTTAAAAAGTTATCCATCCCTACCTTCCGTTATCCCTGAGATATGATGGTCCAGATGAAACCCATTAAGTCCTGAATAAGTTATTACAATGCTAGATAACATACATTATTAGAAATTTACCTGTCTATAATTTGCATCCATGATTCTCAATTAACTCTCAAGAGGCTCGTTAAATAAGTATAATCCGTTTTTATTCACGAAAAACTTTAAGTACTCATAGATGATTATCTCAGATCATCCAGATGCCTTTTCTTCTTCATGTTAAATATCAGTTATTTAATCAAATTTTCTCGATGCAAGGCTCTATTTCTCTGCTCTAAGTCATTGGGTATTAAAAAACACAGCGTTTTTAAAAATATTCTACTTGCATGTTCTGATCAGGATAAGAATATGAGACCATTATTAGTGAAACCCAGTAGATAGGGGAAGAATTTTCAGGTAGCTTTTAAATTCTGCTCTACTATGTTGGATTCATTTACCTAATGAATTTAATTGTAGATCACAATGGCGGCTACCCCTGCAGCCTTTATGTAATCATTCATTTTCTGCCTGCTTTAGTATTTCACCCCCAAAATAGAAATGCTTTGTATTTCATTCCCTCTTTTCTTTTTTTTCTGACTTCTTACCCTTGTTGATATCTTCTCTCAGAAAAAACTCTTTAGATGCAGGAAATTATCCTGAGATAACAACAGGAAAAAGCTCGCCCCTACTACCATCTATTGGTTTGCTTCTCACGCTTTCGCTTTGTCTCCTTCTCTTTCGCTCTTCTTCCAATGTCACTCATAATCATTGCTCAGCCCTCTTAAAACTTTTCAGGAATGGAGTCATTTGCTCGGCCAAGAAGTACTATCGATTGTCTACTGTGTACAAAGCATTGCACTGGGCATTGGAAATCAATGAAATGAAGGAGACACCTAATAAGAGATTTCAAACCAAAGTCCGAATTTTTAATTAACTCATACAGTTGATAAAAATAGCTAGTGTTTATTGTATATTTACTATTTGCCAACATTGTGAAGCA
>NW_006205999.1:0-481 GCF_000334495.1 Tupaia belangeri chinensis | reverse complement strand
ATCTAATCAGCATTTTGCAGTAAAGTATTTCAAAAAACCTTTGAGGTCAATAAAATGAATGAGAAGTGGCCGGCAGCTGGTGTAGTTTAAGGCACTGGACTCCCACATGGCCAACCATGGTTCGAGTCCCAGACCCAGCAGGTTGAAATGCACACCAGGCGCATGTGTGTGCCTGAAATCCTAAGAGGAGAATGGAGGAGAAGGGATTGTGGTGTGGCCTTCCCCACGAGGGATGATTTCTCCCTTTCTGTCTTTCTGCTTCTATGGCAAGGGCATGCACTCTATAGCAAAAATTTCTCAGGAAAAAATAAAAAAGAAATGAAGATAGTCATTGGAGTTACTTTTTAAATATCAGATTTTTTTTTTAAGAGATTTTTGCTTTAGGGCATGTGTGCTTGCCAGAGACACAGTCAGAAGACAAGAAGTCATTCCCTAGGGGAGATAGTCATGCCGCAAAAATGAGAAAAGTGAATGTGAAGGG
>NW_006205998.1:0-2171 GCF_000334495.1 Tupaia belangeri chinensis | reverse complement strand
TGGAGAAGACATGAGTGTCTGAGACCTACCATCCTAGATAGACCACTGGATGTCCACTGATGACAAGAACATTGTAGAAATATGCCTTGTGGAGAAGACATGAGTGTCTGAGACCTACCACCCTAGATAGACCACGTCCCATAAAAATCGGTCATTCAGTTCTGTCAAGGATGAGGCATTTTGGTTTGTGATTCTCAATTTAAAAGTTTATAACAAAACTCTCAGGAGAAGAATGGAGAAGGAATTGCAGAGTGGCCATATCCTATGGTGGGTAATTTCTTGCTTTCTCTCTTACTATGTCTTTCTGATTCTCTCCAGGGGGCACATGCTTCCCATAGCAAAAACCTTGGGGGAAAAAAAAGTCAATAAGAAAATTTGCCAAAGAGGAATAATGCCCTTCTCTTTGATCCTGACTCCCAACTTCTGTAGAAAAACTGCAAAAATTACATTAAAGTGGTACCTTATGTAATTCCATGGCAGGTATCTATGCTTAATGAGACGTTTGTCAATGGAAGAGCCTATGTTCTGTGCATCCTTCATTGCAACAGTGGAATGTACTTGTAAAACATTCATTCTATCAACATGCCTGTGATCTCAAGAGGGTTTGGCAGTGTGTAGTTTGCTTCCATGGGTGTCTTTATCTTTAGTAATTTAGTTTGGGATTATTGAAAACTTTTCATATCTGCAGGTAGTCTCACTGAAGAAATGTTTCTGACTTTTGGGTAGAGTTTAAGACTTGTCTCTGTGTGAGGATTTCTATATGCCAACTATCTAGTCTTTGGAGTTACCCTTTCCCTCCATATTATTAACATTAGCCAAAATAAAATATATAACCATATGACAATTAATTTTACACATGTGCTATTTGAAATCACCCCCCGGGGGGATGACTACACCACAAACCCTTGTCCTCCATTTGGGCATAACATGCACATGTACCTGGTGTAATTTCAAGTTATCAGCTATAGGGCTCTAACCATGGTCTTCCATGTGGGAGGCCAATACACCATCTGCCAGTCCCTCTCCATAATCCCTTTAGGGTCAGAGAAATCAATATTGTTTTTTGTCTGCTCTTTAAGCACTATCCCCATATTCAGTCTTTGAAAGGCTCAGAATGAGCAAGGATGTAGGGATCTCACCCCTCCCACAGACAAGATCCATATAGTGAAGCCCACAGTCATACTGAGACACTGATTCTCTGATGTGAAGTCAGTGTGAGCATCAAGTGGCTAACCCTGGATGTCCACTGATGACAAGTACATTGTAGAAATATGCCTTGTGGAGAAGACACGAGTGTCTGAGACCTACCATCCTAGATAGACCACTGGATGTCCACTGATGACAAGAACATTGTAGAAATATGCCTTGTGGAGAAGACATGAGTGTCTGAGACCTACCACCCTAGATAGACCACATCCCACAAAAATCGGTCATTCAGTTCTGTCAAGGATGAGGCATTTTGGTTTGTGATTCTCAATTTAAAAGTTTATAACAAAACTCTCAGGAGAAGAATGGAGAAGGAATTGCAGAGTGGCCATATCCTATGGTGGGTAATTTCTTGCTTTCTCTCTTACTATGTCTTTCTGATTCTCTCCAGGGGGCACATGCTTCCCATAGCAAAAACCTTGGGGGAAAAAAAAGTCAATAAGAAAATTTGCCAAAGAGGAATAATGCCCTTCTCTTTGATCCTGACTCCCAACTTCTGTAGAAAAACTGCAAAAATTACATTAAAGTGGTACCTTATGTAATTCCATGGCAGGTATCTATGCTTAATGAGACATTTGTCAATGGAGAGCCTATGTTCTGTGCATCCTTCATTGCAACAGTGGAATGTACTTGTAAAACATTCATTCTATCAACATGCCTGTGATCTCAAGAGGGTTTGGCAGTGTGTAGTTTTCTTCCATGGGTGTCTTTATCTTTAGTAATTTAGTTTGGGATTATTGAAAACTTTTCATATCTGCAGGTAGTCTCACTGAAGAAATGTTTCTGACTTTTGGGTAGAGTTTAAGACTTGTCTCTGTGTGAGGATTTCTATATGCCAACTATCTAGTCTTTGGAGTTACCCTTTCCCTCCATATTATTAACATTAGCCAAAATAAAATATATAACCATATGACAATTAATTTTACACATGTGCTATTTCTTGTTTGGTAGCAGCAACTGATTAT
>NW_006205997.1:8193-9612 GCF_000334495.1 Tupaia belangeri chinensis | reverse complement strand
TTTTGAATCCATCTTCTTAGATATAGTCCTGGACACCCATATTTAGTCCAGTGATGTGCGTTATTTTCTTAATGACCTCAGAGAACATACTTAGAACACCTATCATAGTTCTCTGTATGTCTCAAGAATAGATTTGTTTATTCAGAAACCCTGAAATCTGAACCCTGAAGTCAGTTGATTCCACAAGACACCAAGTTTCACATTTTGTTTTTTTCTTGGCATTGTTTGGCTGGCCCTATCTATGGCAGTACCAAACTGTGCGTCAGACTAGTGTTGAGCCACAGCCTGTGGAACACTGTATGTCATTGGCAATGGTTGGAATTGTTTTATATGTAAGGACTAGAGGTAGGGTTATGGCCACAGGTGTTTGAAGTTTGGTGATTCTGTTAGAAGTTAGTTGTCAGATTTTAGTGTTTTGTGGTTAGAGGACGAGGCTGGTTGTCTGCTTTTTAGGTGATCTTGGGATGACCTGCAGTGCATACCTCATCAGTGCCAGCTTGACATGAAGTTTTTGTTAAGGTGGAGGTTGTGGAAAAGTGGGCCAGGGTGTGCTGGTAGGCTGTGGGTCATGAGGTGGACCTGGGCAGAGTTTGGGTACATGACCTGGTTAAGGTCACTGAGATAGCACAATTCCCTCAACAGCATAGGTTGAATCTGAGTTTAGTGTATACTGGAAGCCTTGGGATTTATAGGTATAATTGGGGGAAGCTGCTGTTTTCACCCCAGGCAAGGCTGGAATGCTACTCAGGCTTTGTTGGTGGCACTGGTCTGGGAACAGTAGGTAGATGGTGGCTGGGGGTTTTAGGTTATGAAGAGGACCTGGAAAAATCAGTTCGTCTTGCTCAATCCCGGCATGACACCCAGGCTCCATCAGTGTTGGTTGTATTGAGGCATCCCTGTGGTTGCTAGAATGCTTCAGATCTAGACCAAGATCTAGTGTAGCTAGGATGAAATCATCGGTTAAGACCTGTGTAACACCGTGGTTCTGTCAGTGGCATTCGTTGGGGTCAGGCAGCCTGGTAGCAGCTGGATGCTTCAGGATAAGAGGATTTGGGAGAGCTGAAGCTTGTACTGTGTTCATGAGTAGTATAAAACCCTTGCTCTTTTGGTTGGCATGGTGAGGCTGAGGTGGCCCATCATTGGCTGAAGGTCTCTGGTTCCTCAGGAGGACCTTGGAGGAGCTAGGGTGAATACAATACCTTGGTCAGTAGATGCATGACCCCCATGTGATGTTGATGGCTTTGGAAAGGGTGAAATTACCTTGTGGCTGTAAGGCTCAGGGTTCTGAAAAAGTTTGGGGGATCTAGAGTGCATGCCTCAGTCAAGTCTGACACAGCACCTCTGCTCCATCTACAACATTGGTTTAAGTTTTCCTCGAGGTTGATGGAAGGTTCCTGGTCTTGGGAAGGACCTTGGGTG
>NW_006205997.1:2648-7824 GCF_000334495.1 Tupaia belangeri chinensis | reverse complement strand
AGCCAGTGTGTGTGCTCTCAACAAGACTAGTGTAACATCCTAGGCACATTGTCAGCATTGTTCATGCAAGGAGGCCTAACTCCAGATCCCAAAGAAAACTTCGTGAGGCAGGAGTGCATGCCCTGCTCAAGACTGGTGTGACACCGCATTCTGTTATTGCTGTTGGTCAGGGTGAGGCAGCCTGACAGTGGCTTGAAGGCTAGGTGTCCTTGGTGTAGTGTCTGGGGGCAGGTAGGGTCCATGTCTCCGTCAAGACCAGCTGAAAAACATGACTTTGTTGGAGGTATTGGTCATCGTGAGGCATTTTGGTGGGAGTTGGTATATTTTGGGTTCTGGTGGGGACGTAGAGTGAGCCAAGGTTGCATTCTCTACGGAAGACTGCCATAACACTGCACTTTTATTGGTGGTGTTGTTTGGTTCAAAGTAGCCCTGTGGTGACTGGAAGTCACCATGTCCTGGTGCCCTAGGAAGAACTGGTGTGACACTCCAGCTGTGTTGCTAGTTTTGGTCAGTGTGAGGTAAGGTGATGAGAAGTCTTTGGGTTTTGGGAAGGACTTGTTGTGTGTGTTGGGGGGCTGGTATATACTCCCTGGTCAAGGTCAGTGTGGTGCTCCAACTTCGTTTGTAGTATTGTTTATGGTGAGTTGGCCTGACAGTGACTGGAAGGCTTTGGGTCCTGGGGAGTACCTGGTGGTATCCAGGGCTCATGCTCTGGCAAGGCCGGTACAGCACTCTGGCATGATTTCTGACAGAGGTCAGTTTGAAGCAGCCTGGCATGGATTGGAATGCTCTGGGTCCCAAGGAGGACTGTGGGGATCCTCATATATGCACCTGTCAAGACCAGGTTTGCACTTCAGCTCCGTTGATGGCTATACCAGTGGTTTATAAAGGAGTGCCTTAGAAATGACAACACTGTTATAAACAATGAAATTTTCAGTCAAACCCCTAATTTCATAATGACTCATGAATCCATTATATCCTGTGTCTTCATTGCCACTGTTGATTGACCTTACTTATTTGTGTTCTGAATCCATCTTCTCAGGTAGAGTGTGGCGACCCTTTCTTAGTTCAATAATGTCACTTTTCAGTTATATCCTAAGGATTTCAGATACCACACCAAGAACACCTATCATAGTATTTCTTTATGTTTCAAGACTTTATCTGGTCCTAGATTATGAGGTGTACTGATCATACCCTCTAACAAGGATGTTGTTTTTAGGTTTGTAAATGTGACTCTGTCCTGCAAAAACTCCTGTGGCTAGCAGGTGGAGTTCATCCTCAGAGAACCACATACCTTGTCCTGCAGTGCTCATGAGAGCTGGTGTACACACCATAGTCAAGTCTAGTCTGATGTCTTGGCTCTGTTGCTAGTGATGGTAAGGTAAAAAGAGCCGAGTATGGGCTTGAAAAATATGAGTCATGAGGCATACTTGTGTGGGGCTGGGTTGCACACTTAGATCAAAGCTGGTGCAATACCCTGACTTCTTCAGCAGTGGAATTTGGGTAGAAGCTGCCTAATAAAGGCTGGAAGGTTCCAGAGCCTAAGGTGGACTTGGGGAGAACTAGTTTGCATTTAAGGTAAGTACCACACTTCTATTCTCTTGGTGATGGAGGTGGTGTTAAAGCAGGCTGGCATAGGCTTGATAGCTCTTGGTCATGATGCATACCATTGGGGAACTTTAATGTGCCCCATGGTCAGTGTCATTTGGTTTGAAGTTCCCAGTATGAGCTGGAAGATTTTGGGTCAAAAGCTGGACCTCAGGGAAACTGGAGTGCAGGCCATATTTAAAGCCATCATGACCCCCCTGCTAGGTACATTTTGGAGGTTAGGATGAAGCAACCTAGTATGGGTTGGAAACCTTCAATTCCAGATGCATACCTGGGAGGAACTATGGTACTTGTTCCACTCAAAGTTGACTCTATATTCTGGTTACATTGGCTGCATGGGTAGAAGGACTGGGATAAGAAAGGAGTGCTTTAATTTAAAAACCAAAATGTTATTAAGTACTTATTCACTCAAAAGATCATAAGGGGTCAATTCATCATAAATTCATTCAGTGTCACGTCATCATTATTAGTATTGCCTGACCATGTGTAGCAATGTCTTGACTTCATCCTCTCAGCTGTAATCCTGGAGGCCCTGAATTAGTTCAGTGATGTGACTTCAATGTTATTTCTATTATTACTTCAGACACTATACCAAGGATACTCTTTATAATTTTACTCTAGGTCTCAGGAAGATATCTGGTTTTAGAAAGCTTGTTAAATATGAACCGTACAGCAAATTGATCTCATGGGTCACCTAAGTGGGGTTTTTTAGTCTGTTAGTATGAAGTTTTTTTTGTATCATCCATTGAGGTCAGCAGGGGGAGGTTGAGCACATCTGACTATTCACCTTGTCCTGCACCACCTCCAAGAGTTAGCAGAGGGTACCCTTGGCTCAGCTAACCAGTGAGTTTTTCCTACCCTGCCCTTGACGACAGCAGTGTGGTTTGGCCCCCTCAAAACGTGTGAAAATCCACATCAGTAATTCCTCCCAGTAGGCTCCTCAGTCCATATAGCAATTTCTCCTCAGTGCCCAGCAGAGATTTCTACTGCGCATTGGGGGACTTGCAACATCCACAGGAAGTATCCATTTAAGCCCCAAGCTAGTGCTGAGATGTAGCCTGTGGACTGTCAGATACAGTATGTAGGGGTTGAGTTTGTGTTATGGAGTTATAGTTCAGTTGGTGGTAGTATTGTGGTTAGAGATTAGAAGTTGGGGATTGGTTTTAGAAGATTAATGATGAGATTTCGGGTTGGGGGTGACTTCCATTACTTAAGGGTTAGGGGGTTGGGATGGTGGGCCCCATGTTTTTATGTGGACCTGAGGGGAGCTTAGTTATATGTTCTGATGAAGACTACTTTGACACTGTTGCTCCATTATGTTAGAGGTTGTCTTAAAGTTGTCCAGTGTGGGATGGAAGGCTCTTGTTTATAATTTGGAACTGGTGGGAATCTCTGGTGCATGACCTGGTCAAGGCTGGCATGAAACCATGATTCCTTTGTGGCAGATGTTGTGTAAAAGCATCACAGTACATGCTGAAAGGCTATGACTTCAGATACTTATCTGGGGGAAGCTACATTGTGCACGCTGTTCAAAGCCGGCATGATAACATTGGTTCTGTTAGTGGTGTTTGTTTTGGCAATGCAGCCTGGCAGTGATTGGGTATCCATAAGGTTTTGGAGAAAGTCAGACTGTATGTTTCAGTCAAGGTTGGCTTAACAGTCCATCCTTGTTATTGGTGCTTTTTGGGTCGAGGCATCTCTGCAGTTGCTTGAAGGCTCTGGGTCTATAGGAGGATCTAGGATAGCTGAGGTAAATGCCCTGATGAAGTCTTCATAAAGTTCCTGGCTCTGACATGTCTTGGTCAAGTCTAGGTGAGCTGGTGTTGGTTGGCAAGCTCTGGGTGCCATGGAGCATTAGGTGGATGGTGGGACATGTGTCCCAGTTCAGACTGTTGTGACATTCCTTCTCTCTTGATGGCATTTGTCAGGGCAGGGTGACCAGTGATGACTGCGGGGCTCTAGATCCTGAAGAATACATGGGGGAGTTAATTTGTACACCATGTTCAAGACTGTCATGGCATCTGGGCTTTGGACAGGGCAATGGGCCCAGTAGTAGGTGGAATGCTCCGGGTTTTGAAGTTTCTTGTGGGAGAGTCAGGACACATGCCTCATTCAATCACGCATGACATTCTGGGTCCAATGTCAATTTTTTTCATGAAGGAAGGACTGGTGGTGGCTGGAAGGCTCTGTATCTCAAAGAAAACCTTTGGGGAGTAGGGGCGCATGCCCCTGTTTAGACATGTGTGGCACCCTGTTGGTCAGTATGAGGTTGCCTGGCAGTGGCCAGAAGACTCTGGGTTCTTTGGGAGGGTCTCGAGGTAATGGGGGCATCTGCCCCTGTCAAAACTAGCACAGCTCCTCAGGTGTTTTCGGTGGCATTATTCTAGGGTGAGACAGTCTGGCAGTGATTAGAAATAACCTTTTCCTGGGTAGGATCTGGGTGTAGCTGGGGCATATGCCCAGTCAAGCCCAGCATGACATGCTGTTTTTATTGGTTGTGTTGGTTGGGGCAAGATAGCCTGGTGGTGGTTACAAGGTTCCAGGTGTTTGATGATGATCTGTGGTGAGCTGAGGTGCATGTCTTAGTCAAGACTGTTGCTCCATCAACATTTTTGGCCAGGACGAGGTGGCCTCAGCAGCGGCTGTATCTGTCTGAGTTTTGGAGAGGCACTGGTGAGCCTGTCTGTGGTCAAGACTGTTGTGACACTCTTATGCAATATAGAGTTTTATTTTGGATGAAGTGGCCTGGCAGTGGTTTGAAGATTTTGGGTCTCATGGTGAAGCTGGCGGGAGCCTGGGTGTGCAGTATGTGAACGCTGGCTTGACACCGCAGTTCCTTCATTGACTGAGTTTAGGTTGTAGGAGCCTGGTGTAAGTTGAAATGCTCTGGGTCTTCAGGTAGACTAAAGGAAAGTTTGTGTTTGTGTTCCCATGAAGGCCAGTTTCACATTCCAGGTTCATTGTCAGCAAAATCAGAGGCTTAAACAGGAGTGTCTTAATTATGAAAACAGTGTTGGTGGACAAGGAATTTTTGTAACTCCGTAATTCAGTCATGAAATGCGTTCAGTCCCTTGTAATCATCACCATCATTACCTGACCTTGTTTAGCAGTGTTTTTAGTTAATTTTCTCAGCTTGAGTCCAGGGTACCCTCCTTTAGTCCAGTAACATGAATTCACAGTTATTTTCTTAAAGGCCTTTTACTTCACACCCATCCTTGCCATGATATTTCTTCCCTAGGTCTCAATAATTATCTGGGTATAGACAAATTGCCATCTGTGAACTCGTAAAGTCAATTGCCACCACTATACGTCCTGTAAAGTGTTTTCAGCTTTGTTACTGTGGCTTTGTCATGCACTACCTCTTATAGCCAGCAGAGGGAGCTCACGTATGGATTGTGTTTCTAGGTTTGTTATTTGACTTTGTCCTGTACCTCTTCCTCTGGCCAGCATTGGAAGCTCAACCTAAACTAAGCATACACTGTATCATGAACCACAGGCAGGAGCCAGCAGGGGGAGCATCGACTCAGCTAACAATGTCAGCCGACCAGATTAGAATTATGAAACACTG
>NW_006205997.1:0-1389 GCF_000334495.1 Tupaia belangeri chinensis | reverse complement strand
ATGACCACATTAGAATTAATGAAATAGTGTCCTATTGGCGAGAAAGGGAGCTGGACCTCAGGTAACCATATACCTTTCCCTGTATGACACCCAAGGGCCAGTAGAGGGAGCTCTGACTCAATTAATAGTGTCAACAGACCACACTATAACTAATGAAATTCTTGCCTATGGCCTGCAGAGGGAGCTTAATCTCAGAAAACTTTACATCACTTGTTATCATGCACCACAGCCAAGAGTCAGCAGGGGGAGCGTTGAATCATTTAACAGTGTGAGTAGGCCAAATTGGAACTAATGAAACACTGGCCTATTGCTAGGAGAGGGAGCTCAACACCAAGTACGTACACATCTTTCCGTGCACCAGACCCCAGGGCTTATAGAGGGAACTTTCAGTCAGTTAATTGTGTCAGCTCACCACATTAGAACTAATAAAACCATTTCTTCTGCCAGCAGATGGAGCTCAACATCATGTTACCACACACCTTTTGTATCACAGACAACAGGTAGCAGGGTGATCCTTGCCTCACTTACCAGTGTTTTCAGACTACATTCAAACTCATGAAACAGTGGTCTATGGTTTTTCTGCACCACACTTACGAGCCAGCAGGCGGAGCTTGACTGAGGTAGTGTCAGCACCGGGACCTTGACCTCAGCCGCCAACCACACACCTCTTTTTTTGCAATATACCAAAGATCCAGGAGGGGGAAACTTTGACTCAAAACTTGGTCAGTAGATCACATTAGATGTTATGAAACACTGGCCTACGGCAAGCAGAGGGAGCTCAAAGTCAGGTATCCCCACACTGTATCCTGCACCACAGCCTAGAGTGATTGACGGAGATTTGACTCAGCTAACAGCATCAGCATACCGTAATAGAATTTATGAAACCCTGGCCTATTGTGAGCATGAGGGACTGCACGTTCAGGTAACCACACACTTTATCCTGCACCACACCCAAGAGCCAGCAGGGAGAGCACTCAGCTAACAGTGCCAGCAGACCACTTTAGAACTTATGAAACCCTGGTCTGTTGTCAGTTGAGGGAGCTCAATCTCACCTCACCATAACCTTTTTTTTTGAACACAGACAAGGGCCTTCAGGGTGAGCTTTGACTCTGTAATCACTGTCAGTGGACCATATTACATCTAACGAAATGCTTGTCTATGTCCAGCATAGGGAGCTCAAGCTCAAGTAACCACACATCATCTTGCAGCACAGGCAAGAGCCAGCACGGTGAGGTTGGAATCAGCTTACAGTAAACAGTGAACGTAAACCTCATTAAAAATATGGCCTATCTTTTGCATAGAGAGCTTGATCCCAGCTAACTACACTTTTTTTTGGCCTCACACTTGAGAGCCAACAGGGGGGAACTTTGACTCAGCTCACAGTGTCCT
>NW_006205996.1:0-285 GCF_000334495.1 Tupaia belangeri chinensis | reverse complement strand
GGCCGGGACCTCGACCCACGGTTGACTACGTGGGAGTCCAGCGACATAGCCATTACGCTAACTGCTGGTCCCCTATGAATGTCTTTTCTAGATCAGTGAAGAAAATCCCTGGTAGTTTTATTGGAATTGCATTGAACATGTAGATTAATTTGGGTAGATTTGCCATTTTGATTATGTTAATTCTTCCAATCCAGGATCATGGGATGTCCTTCCACTTTTTTTTAATGTCACTTTCAATGTCTTTTTAAAGATTTTCATAGTTTTCTTTATAAAGATCTTTGCCTT
>NW_006205995.1:4809591-4817335 GCF_000334495.1 Tupaia belangeri chinensis | reverse complement strand
CTTTCATTCCGGTGACCTGCTTTATCACTGATTCAGCCACCAGGCAGAGTTAGGCAGAGCTGTGCTGGGGCCACTGGTCAGTGCTGGCTTTGCTAACACCTGCTTCTGCTTCTGGCACAGTGACATCTGGAGTGGACCTGAAGAGAACCTCCCTGCACTTGTCCCAGCACTGACTTCCCTTAATGTGGAGCCCATCCTGTGCTCGCTCCACAGCGGGAGGACCGACAGACGTGAACTCCGTTCAGCTTTCTCAGGGCCTAGAACTGGCTTCCCCCACTCTATGATGCTGCTCTCTGCAGGAACATCATCATGCTCAGAGTTAGCTGAAGCTCACCTGAAAAGAGGTGAGAGGGATGACACAGTGATTTCTTCTATCAATAACAATGCTATTGTGCAAATACAACACTGGCTGTGCTCACCTCTTTCAGCCCCTTCTTTCCTCTTACCTGGATCCCACCCATCTCCCATGGGGGCATGACGGTCTCACACTCTTCCCAGGACCACCCTTTACCCCATTCTCAGTTTCAATAGTACACTTATCTATACTACTCATTTTGATATTTAGTCATATATGCCAAGTGTGTGGGAGAATTTAGGCCTTATAAGAAAAATGGGAGAAAGGGACTTGAGTTGTAAATGGTTATGTAAAATCGTATAGTTGCTCTTTATGTTTATAAAACCATAAAGGGCTTTACAGATGTTTTTTACACATTATGAAAAAACATTATAACTATGATGAATTTAATTCCCATTTTTTATCTCTCTTTTTAAAAAAATTTTCCTTAAGGGTGTGTATGCTCGCCAAAGTGGGGGTGCTCACCAAAAGGGGGTGCTCACCAAAGGGGGGGATGCTGAGGAAGTACCCTCTACCCTGGGGGTATGGCCTCACCACAGTCCCTTATCCTCCATTCTCTTGGGATTTGGGAGACACATGCACATACCCCTGGCAGCCACCAGGCAGAGTTAGGCAGAGCTGTGCTGGGGCCACTGGTCAGTGCTGGCTTTGCTAACACCTGCTTCTGCTTCTGGCACAGTGACATCTGGAGTGGATCTGAAGAGAACCTCCCTGCACTTGTCCCAGCACTGACTTCCCTTAATGTGGAGCCCATCCTGTGCTCGCTCCACAGCGGGAGGACCGACAGACGTGAACTCCGTTCAGCTTTCTCAGGGCCTAGAACTGGCTTCCCCCACTCTATGATGCTGCTCTCTGCAGGAACATCATCATGCTCAGGGTTAGCTGAAGCTCACCTGAAAAGAGGTGAGAGGGATGACACAGTGATTTCTTCTATCAATAACAATGCTATTGTGCAAGTACAACACTGGCTGTGCTCACCTCTTTCAGCCCCTTCTTTCCTCTTACCTGGATCCCACCCATCTCCCATGGGGGCATGACGGTCTCACACTCTTCCCAGGACCACCCTTTACCCCATTCTCAGTTTCAATAGTACACTTATCTATACTACTCATTTTGATATTTAGTCATATATGCCAAGTGTGTGGGAGAATTTAGGCCTTATAAGAAAAATGGGAGAAAGGGACTTGAGTTGTAAATGGTTATGTAAAATCGTATAGTTGCTCTTTATATTTATAAAACCATAAAGGGCTTTACAGATGTTTTTTACACATTATGAAAAAACATTATAACTATGATGAATTTAATTCCCATTTTTTATCTCTCTTTTTAAAAAAATTTTCCTTAAGGGTGTGTATGCTCGCCAAAGTGGGGGTGCTCACCAAAAGGGGGTGCTCACCAAAGGGGGGGATGCTGAGGAAGTACCCTCTACCCTGGGGGTATGGCCTCACCACAGTCCCTTATCCTCCATTCTCTTGGGATTTGGGAGACACATGCACATACCCCTGGCATGTTTTTCAAGCCACCACATCCAGGACTTGAACCATGCAGCTGGTCATGTGGGATCCAGCTGCCTTAAACACCACACTACCAGCTAGCGTTTTTTTTGAGAGGTATTTTTGCTATAGGGCGCGTACGCTCGCCAGACAGACAGAGAGAGACAGAAAGACAGAAAGCGAGAAATCACCCCCCAGGGGGGATGATCACGCCTCAATCCCTTCTCCTCCATTCTCCTCTTGGGATCTTGGGCACACACACACATACACACACACACGTGCCTGGCGTGAGTTTTGAGCCACCGGGTCCAGGATGCGAACCACAGTCGACTACGTGGGAGTCCAGCGACATAGCCATTACACTAATTCCTGGTCTCCCAGCTAGCCCATTTTTGATCTCTTAATTGCTAAAAAGTTTTGAGGAATATCTGCCCCCACAGGTTAGAAAAAGGTTGTGAATTTTTTTAGTTTGTTATAAGTAATATATACATGGGGAAATATTTTCCCCTTGAATTTGGCTCTTCTTTTACATGAATACATTTATGGCTCAGAGTTGTAGCCTTCTGTCTATAACTCACTGTGATCCATAGACATAGAATATGTTCCATGTTTGGGGCCTGCAGGTGGCATGGTGGTTAAGAGCACTGGACTCCCACATGGCCGACCATGGTTCAAGTCCTGAATCTGGTGGCTTGCATTCTCACTTCCCCCTCCCCTCCATCTCTCACTCTGTCCCTCTCTGGTCAAATCCAAACAAATAAATAAATAAGTAAACAAAGTTAAATAAAATAATTCTTAAAAAAATATGTTCCATATTTTAGAAGAACGAAGAGAAGAACGAAGTTATGAGCAACTCTTCACTTAAGATGAACAGAATTTTACAGTGGGTCTCTAAGTTCCACTCCCCAGCTACTGAATGACACAGGTTTTCTGCACAGGAAAGCCTGAAGCTGTTGCCTATGTCTTCCCTAGTACATGACTCTGCACTCTTCCCCTTCAAGTATCCTTGGATCACTTGTGCTATTCACTTCATATGAAGTTCTTATTGGAGAAGTAAATGTACACCAAAAGAATTCTGCAAAGGATAACATCCGGTTGAGAAGAGCTTTCTGCTCAGAGACTTCCTGTTTCTAATTCCATGTGAAATTTACATCTCAGGGAAGCTCTTAGTGGGCAGGAATGGTCTTATTTTGCAAAATAAAAACCTAGATACTGTGTTTAATTCATTGGACACAATGTCCTCAGTGATCATGGCACTGATTAGTCTGAGTTAGGTCTTTGCTAGAGACCTGGACTAAACGATTGTTGAACAGACAGCATAAATGCAATAAACAGAAAGCAGAAAGGAAGTAATCACTTAAGCATCCAGTCTTGGACAGCTGGCCCTGCCATCTCTGAGACCCTCAAGGATGTGCAGGGGCCATGCAGAGAGGATGGCTGCTGCCACTGTTCCGCCGCAATCTCTCTGGCTCGGCTTCTTTCTATTCAGCATAAAAGGTGGGTACATAGGAAGGTCCTAGAGAGGCACTAACCTCCCTGTAGAGCACAGAGCAATACCTCTTGCTGGGGAATAGGCCTTCTAGCTCGCCTATGGATTCCTCACAGGCACAAGGAAAGCAACGATGTGCCAGGTGGCAGGTGGGCAGCCAAAGACAGATTCTACTTTACCTTTGCAGCTCCTTCCATCCTCCTGTAGAATGTAACCTTTTGGGCATGAACACTGGTAACTCCCTTCTGTGTTTTTGCAGATAAAATTGCAGGGTTTGGGTGACTGGTTGCACTCGTTCAGATCTGTGATCAAAAACATACAGTGTGACTGCCCATCTAAAAAGATGTCTACAGGCTCAATATCTGCAGACTCTAACAAAGAATTATAGTGTTGAGACTATGTGGACTTTGCTCATTGCGTTATCCTTTCCAATGAAATTACATAAACTTTTGAGATTTTTTTAGAGCATACAGATGTTATATTTTGCCAAAATCTAAAAGTTCCACTAGAGCATAAACCATCGGAAATAGAGCACTCACCCACACAGGCTGTTCCAGTTATGTCTGGAGTGTAGCCAGATTTACATATGCAGTGGTAAGATCCTTTGTCATTGACACATTCCCCATTTCGGCAAACATCATGAATGACCTTGCATTCATCAATATCTGGAGTTTAATAAATAAAAAAAAATTAAGATGAGAAAGATACCATAAAGCAGACAACATTAATATGTAGGGATTCCTTCAGTGTAAATACTGTGAACTGTGTTACTATATTACAGACATGAAATTAATCCAAGGATGGCAGCATAAATTTCATATGCATGAAAAGGCAAATGAATAACTTTATTAGATAATAGTGATAAACTAATCAGAGGACAAGTTTTAAAATAATTGGTCTTCTAAATTTACAGTTTTCCTCTTTTGGGTCCATAGACCAACATCCTCCTGAGATGGTGTCTTGCTCTATCTCCTACCATCAAGCTTGCCTCCTGCTGATATCTCATTAACTAATCCCAGTAGTAGATCCTTTTGACAAGGAGATGCAATTTTCCCCCTAATATTTATGTCCAAAAGAAGAGGGATTTTTTTTTTTTTTACATTTTCTTTGTTGTACTCAAAGTTAATCCTAAAAAATATCAAATTACATAATATTGGGGAATAGGATCGATTTCCCTCCTTTGCTGAGCAGGGAAATAAACTAGGGTTCTGGGGTAGGTGATGGGGCTGGATTTCTGGCCTGGTAAAGAAGGGAGACTTGGGATGAGCACATGGCATAACGGTTACATTGCTAGCCTTCCATATAGTCGACTATGTTTTGAGTCTTGGACCCGGTAGCTTAAAACTCATGCCAAGAGTGTGTGCATGCATGCCCAAGAGTCCAAGAGGAGAATGGAGGAGAAGGGATTATGGTATGGCCATCACCTCACAGGGTGATTTCTTACTTTCTGTCTCTCTGGTGAGTGCATGTGCCCTATAGCAAAAATCTCTCTTAACAACAGCCAAAAAAAGAAAGAAAAAAGGAAAAAAAAAGAAGGGAGACTCATACTTATTATCCCTTTCACCAACAGGAGAAAGACTTGGTGAGGATGCACTCTTGAGCATGAAAGCCACTGTCTTCCACATCTTGACCCACCTATCTCCTTAGTGATTCACACTTGAGTTATTAGTCCCTGATTGCCAAATAACTACTTGGTACCAAACTTTTGTTAGATATACGTGATCTTTTTAAGTTTACTCTGAAGTACAACTGAGCAACCACCACTGGTCTCAAGAAATGAGTTTTCTACCATTCTCTCTCTTTTTTAATTTACTTTTTGCTGTATGGGACATGCACTTGCCAGATAGAGAGGAAAAGTGAGAAATCAACCCCTTCTGGGGGCAGAGTGAGTGTGGGGGATGGGCATGTCACAATCCCCTTTCCTTCATTTTCTTCTCCAGATTTTGGGCATGCACATTCATGCCTAGTGTATTTTCCAAGCCGCTGGGTCTGCGTCTTGAACCGTGCTGTTGGCCATGTGGGATCCAGCTGCCTTAAACACCATGCCACCTGGCTGCTCTCTACTATCTCATTTAACAAGAATCATAATTTTCTTTTGGTCATGCCATCTCATCGGTCCAGTTCTGACTTTCACCATATCTAGTTCCATTATTCTGCCTTCAGCCTTTCTAACATGAACACGAATCCTTAACTTCCTTCTTCCCCTTTCATTTATAATTCCCTCCTAAGGAGCTAAAAATAAACTAACAAAAACAAAAACAAAACAAAACAAAAAAACCCCTCCTTTTCTCTCCTTTTCTCAGTCCTTTTCTGGACTGAAAACCAACTGTAGTCACTGTTGTTGAACATTGGAATCACACTAATGATAGGCCGGAAGTCTTTGGAGTTGCCTCCGATGCCTCAACTGGCTCCTCGTCCTCTCTAGTTAAAACACTTTGTCCTTTTGGGAGAAATCAGCATTATTTATACTTTTTTCATGTAATATATTTTAGTCAACTTGAGGAATTAAAATATATATTGATAGGCTGGCTTAGAAATGTAAGAATTATTGATTTCAGGATTTATCTAAAAAATTATATCCTGAGTAACCAACAACTGATTTATAGCAAACTTCCATTTGAAAAGCTGAGGACTGGGGCCAAACCCATAATGTAGTGTGTAAGGAAGCTGGATCCCACATGACTGACCTTGGTTTGGATCTTGGCCCCCATACTTGAAAGCACAATGGACACATGTGTGTGCATGCCCCAAGTCTTGATGAGATGGAGAAATGGAGATGCGACTGTGGCATGACTATACCCTACTAGACAGTGGTTTTTTTGTTTGTTTGTTTTCTCTCTCTCTCTCCCTCTTCGTGTGTGTGTGTGTGTGTGTGTGTGTGTGTGTGTGTGTGTGTCTCAGGCAACTGCACTTGTCCCCTGGCAATTAAAAAAACGTTGAAGACTCCAGGGAATGCAGAGGCAGTGACCCAAACACAACTTCATCAAGTAGACTTAGGGCACTTCGGCATGACATCGAATACCTAAAACACCAGAAGGCAGAACTTTTGGAAACTTTAGCTATGCAACTCAACCTAGGCTCACAGTATAGATTCTATATTTACATCTTTTCTTTTCATAGATAAACAAGAGTCCCTACAAGTATTTTGGGGCTTTAAAGAAAGTACTTGTGCCACTGATCACAAATCAAGATTTAAAAAAGTACCTGCTCCATTGGTCATGAATCCTCGGCCATGGGGGCAGAGTTTTTTGAAAGCCACAGTGCCCTGGAAGGGGCAGATCTCACAGTGGGGACCCCAGCCTCTCCCTCCATCACAGCAGCATTCGGACTTGGTGACAGGGTTCCTGTTGCTTGAGCCGATCTGACACATATTCTGCAGTACCTCTGTGAAGCAGTACCCTTCCCTGTTGTCTGGAAGGAACATTATACGGCAAAGAGGATTTTAGGGACTTTTGTAAGTGCGACAGGCTACTAAGAATTTAGTCAGCTATATAAATACCAAGAAGGATATGACACTTTACCCAAGGTGAGAAGGAGCAAGAAGGGAAAGCTGGAGACAGCAGGAAGAGAGGAAAGATGACGTCTGAGGGAAACAAGACGAGAACTTCAGTAAGTAGGCAGAAAGGCATTTGTCTAGACAAGCTTATAACTGCATCGCTCCCAGAATTATGGGGAAATAGGCTTTCTACAGAGAGAGGGGGGCAGAGAAACATATGGAAACAGATTCTGATCACCAAGGCTTCGAAAGGCGGCCAAGAAAGAAATTCCAAACAAGTGATTCAGTGATACAATTAGCCAAGGAAGGATTCAGATGCAGGGTGGTGTTAAGCCCCATGGACAATCACAGCCACTAAGTCAGCTCCAAAATATGAACAGTTTTAATGCTTCCTCAGAGTTGGACGTTTTCTTCTATTTTAAATCAGGGACCTATGTTTGGAGTGTCCCAGTGAGGAGGCCAAGGTTACAAAAGCATCCTGCTGACTGTACTCACCAAGGCACTCGTCCTGGGTGGGGCTGGCCGTGAACCCGTCATTGCACTCACAGGTGTAGCTCCCGCGGGTGTTGAGGCAGCGCCCATTCTCACAGATCCCCGGCCTGGTCTGACACTCGTTCTCATCTGTTTGGTTTGATTGAAGGACCCAAAACAAAAGAAGTCATCTATTTTGAAGAATGGACTCCCTCTTGTCTTTTTCTTTGTTTTGTGAATTAGGTAGTCTATTCACATTGTTCAAAACGTACCAAAGGGTATTCAGCCAAAGTCCCCTTTCCTTCCAATTCCCCAGTGATCAAACTCCCCTCCTCGGAGGCAAATAATGTTGCTGCCAATTTCTAAGGAATCTTTCCATATTTCTCAGTGAATACACACACACACACACACACACACACACACACACACACAGAGGTATG
>NW_006205995.1:4807634-4809142 GCF_000334495.1 Tupaia belangeri chinensis | reverse complement strand
CACGCACACCCGCACACACACACACACACAGAGGTATGCATGTTGTAGCATGTGTGTATGTGTGTGGGCTTCTGCTCTTTTAAAAACATTAATTGATGGCATTTTTATGAACTTAAACATAGTTGCATTTTATATACACTTACAGTTTTCACTTAATAACATTACTTAAATCTTTTCATATCAGTACATAAAGAGGACTCCTGGGGCCAGCAAATGGTGCTAAAGGTTATGTTGCTGAACTCCCACATAATCCACTACAGTTCCAGTCTCAGGTCTGGTGGCTTAAAATGCACACCAGGTGTTTGTGCGTACATACCCAAGATCCTGAGAGGAGAATAGAGGAGATGGAATCATGGCCCCAGGGGGTTATTTCTCACTTTCCCTCTCACTGTCTGTCTGTCTGTCTGTCTCTCTCCCCAGAAAGCGCACATGCCCTATAGCAAAATCTCTCTTAAAAAAAAAAAAGGACTCCCAGAGGATTGTTTCCAGTGAAGGAAACACATTGAAGGGGAGCATGTTGAAGAAGTATTGTAAGACTCATCAGATGGCCAGTGCTGACCTGGGGGAATTGTCTGAACTAATCAGACTCTATATAGATTACGTTAATTGTAATATTTCAACAATACTATTAAGAAATAGTCAATGAAAATTCAGTATCCTAGGTTTTTTTTTTTTTTTTTTTGGTGTTTCTTTTTTTTTTTTTTTTTTTTTTTTTTTTTAGAGGTTTTTGCTATAGGGCACGTACACTCGCAAGAGAGACAGAGACACAGAAAGCAAGAAATCACCCCCCGGGGGGGATGGCCACACTGCAATCCCTTCTCTTCCATTCTCCTCTCGGGATCTTGGGCATGCACGCACACGTGCCCGGCATGAGTTTAGGCCACCAGGTCTGGGACTCGAACCACAGTCGACTACATGGGAGTCCAGCGACATAGCCATTACACTAACTGCTGGTCCTCCTAGGCTGTTCTTTTAAAAAATATTAAAATAGCTAGAGATTCTTTGAATTATCTGATGATTATTTGGAAAGATCAGAAATAATTTATGTAGGAGCTTCCAATTACTTGAGAATAATTTAGAGTCTCTGAGACAAATCTCACCAAGAAAGGCAGAGAGTTGGAAGCAGACCGGGTCTAAAGTTGTGGTTCTCAATGCTGGATCCACGTTAGAATTAAACGGGGAACTTAGAAAATATCCATGTCTGTACCCTACTATAGGCAAGACCAGATTTTCTGGAAGTCAATCCTACTGGTTTAATGACATTTCTGGTTCAGAGGAATCTGCTATTTATACCCACTGTCAAGACACTTGTAACAAAATTGAGTTAATAGGGGGAAGTTCCATTGTGGTGGAAAGAACAGATCCCCAAATCAACAAAGAAATTATATATATATATATGTGTGTGTGTGTGTGTGTGTGTGTGTGTATATATATATATATAGCAAAGAAAGAAAATAGAAGAAAGACATGGTGTTCCAACCCTAGCAACAAATGGGCCAACTAAGTAG
>NW_006205995.1:4717845-4807603 GCF_000334495.1 Tupaia belangeri chinensis | reverse complement strand
GGCCAGCACAGAGGGAGGACGACAGTGTTCTTGGAATCCATAGCAAGTTGTGACAGAAGGGATGAGGCAAATTGGCTCTTGCCAAGAACACAGCACCCAAGGACTGAGCGCCCAGTTCCTTTCTGTTATTTCCAGTGCACTTCCAAGCTCCTTCCACAGGCCTTCTCTTACCTACACAGCCTTCCCCATCAGGTCTCCGTTGATACCCGGGTCCACAGATGCACATGTATGTGCCGATGAGGTTCTTACATTCCATTTGTTTCTCAGTACAGTCGTGTTTTCCCTCTTGACACTCATCTTCATCTGTAAAAAGTATGCAATTATACAATTGTAAGAGAAGCTGTATTACTTGCTTTTAAACATGTAACAGTAGTAAGTAATTTGCATCTATGTTATTTCAGGGTTGGCCTAACTTCCTTTTGCACTATTGGATGTTGACCTCTTAAGAATGGTAAGGAGTCTTCTAACCATCTTTGACCTTGATGACTGAACTTGAAGTGCTCCTCCCTAATTGACTTTAAGAAGCCTTATTCTATGCATGCCTTTCCTCTATCCCTTTACTTTATATCTTTTCTTGAGATACGATTTTTAATTCTAAGTCTCTTTTTAAAGATATAGCCTCACTATTTTACCATCCTCTGGTTTCTGACTTCCAGCTGGGACTACAGGTGCATGCCACCATGCCTGAGTCTTTTCTAGGCAGGGTCTTGCTATGTTGCTTAGGCTAGCCTCAAGTCATGATGCTCCTGCCTCAGCCTCCCCAGGTTCCTGGGATTTCAGGCACACGCACAGCACCCAGACTCAATAAGGGACCAAAAATTGAACCTGGGGTTCCCATATGGTCTGAGCCTGCAGAGCTCGGCATTTTAGAAGCACGTGCCACCACAGCTAGGCCAATTTATAATTCTTTTTAACTTACTGAACTAAAAAGGCCTTATATAATCATAATATAATGACAGTTCATAATATAATGATAATTAAAATAGCATAATTGCAATATATGATATAATAATTTTATCAACATTACACTCACAATGGATTGTAATATAATAATAAACCAAAGCTTTCATCGTACAAACATAACAACATAATAAGATATTGTTTTAATATGGCAATAATATAGTATTAGTATAATCATTATTTGATTTTTATACTTTGATGGAAAGATAAGCATCCACAAATATCTTATTTTCTACTGGTTTATCTCTTTTTCATTTCCTTTCTTCTGGGGTTGGTCAGGTTTCCTTACTTTGTGTTTTTTTGCGATGTCATTTTCTTCTTTCTCCTTCCCTTCCACATGCTCTCAAGCCATCTTGAGAGAACAGGTAATTTGGGGAGAGACAAATCAAAGCTCTACACGGGCAAGCCTCATGATTACCCAAGTCTGTACAATACAGCCTACCCTCGTGCTTTAGACACTGCAGATATTCAGTTAGCATTTTTCATGGAAATGGTTTAATTAAAGCTGATTCCCTCTGTTCCCTCATTGTTGGAATAGAATATTCTTTAGTGAGGGAATCTCCTCTCTTTTAATCTACTCCTTCCTCTGTGTTCTCAAGAGCACTTTGCATATATAACCACCAGAGCATCTCTCAGACTACACTATGATTACTTGTTTATAGCTCTGTCTCAATCTCTTCATATTGAGCTTCTTAAATGTGGGGAAACGTCTTTCTTTCCTATCTTCACATCTAGTGCAATGACTAGCATGTCACAGACATGCAGTGCACAGGGAAAACCAGTAAAGGATCTGCAGTGCAGCTACAGTTTAGAAGAAAAGGCGGCAGAGACAGCCCTCACATTGTCCATGGACTACTTATGTTCCCAATTCCCAGCCCTCCTCTACTAATGGCAGGCTTGGAGGGCCATCCCCCATCATAGAGTTAGAGCTCCCTGGTTTAGATGACCTTTAACACGATGGCTCACCTTTGCACATTCTCCTGTCTTCTCTCAGAACGTATCCCGCAGGACATTTGCATTCATATGACCCATAAGTGTTCACACACCGGAAGGCACAGAGCAGAGGATTCTGGGCACATTCGTTTATATCTGCAACAGAAGTAATAAAATAATGGATTGTAGACATTAACAAACAAACAAAAAAAGTAACTTACTTTTACCAAAAGTTAAAATGCCTCACTGTTATGAACATAGACGGATCAAATGTTCTCTCATTTTCAAGGAGTTATAAAGTGAATTTATCCCGCAGGACATTTGCATTCATATGACCCATAAGTGTTCACACACCGGAAGGCACAGAGCAGAGGATTCTGGGCACATTCGTTTATATCTGCAACAGAAGTAATAAAATAATGGATTGTAGACATTAACAAACAAACAAAAAAAGTAACTTACTTTTACCAAAAGTTAAAACACTGTTATGAACATAGACGGATCAAATGTTCTCTCATTTTCAAGGAGTTATAAAGTGAATTTGGTTATTTTATATAAGTGATAAGTAGGGTAACTATACACGTTGGTTCTTCACGCAGAGTCCTGGTTTGTGCTTATTGTCCTGATATAATTGCCCCTAATTTGTTAGGTGGGTAAGAAATTATAGGTCACCCTACATTCAGGGGACTTCTGAAATTTTGACTTTGAAGGTTCAAGTTGACCATTTGTCACTCCCTACCATTACATGGAGCAGGGATTATTTTTCCCCATTCAGCCAAAACAAATGCAGTCTGAACAGAAGTTCAGACTCCAATATTGCTAACCATTTTCCCTTCCCCATGCTAAGAGGCTCCTGTGAAGTAGTGATGATACTTCTGCACAAGCAAATGGTGTTCTGGGTCACTTTACACTTACAGAGATACTTAGTTCACACGATGCTGAAGGGTTAGCCTTAAGTAGATGGAAATAGCTTATCAGTCATGGAAAAAATGTGATTTTTATAGATTCCATAGTTTGGAACCATTGGAATTGTTGTAGAAAAGCAGTGTTGAAACAGACTATCTCAATTATCGTTCATTCTCCAAACCTCATGATGCTAAGAACATGAGTGAGATCCCATATCATGATCTACTCACAACTTTTAAAGATTCACAACTCCACCCACAGGTATTGAAAGGTCATCTGTGACGAAGAGCTCACTTTAAAACCAACTTCACCCTCTACACTCCCCACCAGGTCACTCCCCTTCATTCTTTTCTTAGACCAGTGGGTCTCAACTTGAGAGTGTAACAGATCATCTGGAGGGCTTTGGGGCCCCTCTGTTAGCATTTCTGATTCACAAGGTCTGGGACTAGAACTGAAAATTAGCATTTCTAACAATTTCCCAAGTGATGCTGATGTGCTGGTCCAGGGACCACCCTTTGAGAGCCACTGTTCTAGAAATGCCTTCACTTTTTCCTTCTTTCCATACATCCTACCAGGTTTGCTGATGGAGTATTACTTAAATAGTATAGGCAACCTCTTCTGCTGTAATTGCCTCCAAATGGCCACAGAATATTTGTGGTTATCTCAGTGTACAGATGTTACCATGGAGTTGAAAAGAAGAGAAAAAGAAGAAAAAGAAAGGGGACTTGGAAGACAGAGAAGAAGAAGGGGAAAATAGAGAATAAGAAAGAAGGCAGGACACAGGACAGGAGTTCTCTCCAAATATAAGTAGCAAGGAGATACCGATAAGAACTCTGTAAAACTTACAATGCAGCCTGTGCCATGAGCACTATACTCCCTGCACAGAGGAACCACACTGAGAAGAAATGATGGAATGGCCCATTAAGCCCAGAGTTTCTTTAGTCTGTACACCCTGAGGAGGCTTTAATATTTAGAATTGTAATCAACAGACTATTCCCACGATCAGTGCACATAACCAACCCTTCTGTGCATAAGAGGCTTACCTTCACATGTCATCATTGGTCCAGGTTCAAATCCTTCCTCACAGGTACACTCAAAACCTCCAATCACATTCTTGCAGGTTCCATTTCCACAAGGATTGCCCACGGAACATTCATCAGTATCTGCAAGTGACCAGGAGTGAATCCAAAACACAATGAACTGAGCTAAAATGGATATGGATTCAGATAATACCTTTCATTCTAACACAGCACTTTGATTTATAATGTCTTGTTTACTTTTCATTCTGTTCTTGAAATAAAGGAGTGCACATGTCTCATCACAGGTTTGCAGCCATGCAGTTCCACATGCTCAGTGACAGGGAAGTGATAGTGACAGAACACGGATTCCAGCCCTTACACATCTCTCCTCCATGAGCTACTCCAGTCTCCTACCTTATGAAGAAGTAAACCCTCTATTAGGAGCAGCAGAAGGGTTAAAAACAAGGCTCCTAACGCCAGTCAAAAGTTTCTGCTTGTTTAAATTACAAATACATCTCCAGTTGGGTCTTACATTGCGTCACTCTCCAAGAAGCCTTAAACATGGTGGATTCCAGCCAGATACAAAAGAGAAGACTAAACTTACACACAATAACAGGCCAGAGGTTAATCAAAATTAATACACTGGATAAAAATCAAGATTCAAGTTGATTTGGTTGATTCAGTTGAAACCAGGTGGTTTACATTAGACAAAAAAAAAAAAAAACCAGCATAAACTACATCTAGGGAATAATCTCTCAAAAGACATTGGAGAGAGTGTGAGGAAAGAAATTAAGGAGAAAAAATAGAGAGGCAAGACATTTATGGGAAACAGAAATGGGTTATTATCTGTTGATGATAAAGTGTATACTATACTCAACTGGTGTGAAGTGTATTCATGTTAGGTAAATTTACTTTATGAGCTAAGTGATGTATAGTAATTGAATGTATAAAATAAATTAAAATAAAAAACCAAAAAACAATAACCAGTTGTCACTTATATCAAACAAGAGCAATATAACCAATTATTGGCAAATGTAACCATCTGTGTATGTTTTACTGTCTGTTGAAGTAAAGGATCCTGGTTAAAAAAAACAAAACAAAACAAAAAAACATTGGCGAGACAAGTCAAACCAAGGACTCTAAAAACACATATGCCTCCTTACCCATCCACCCAGAATACTCACTATTCTTCTGACACATGCCTTGGGAAGAATAGCTTCCCTTAGGAAAGGAAAAAGTTTGAGAAATAATATTATTGCAGCTATGTAAGGCATAGAGAATAATGGACTGTCATCAATGTCGATGTATTGAGTCAGAAAGTGAAGGCGGGAGGGTATGGAAGAACAACCTCAAGCATGGAGGCTCATCTCTCACGTGTGTGGTAGCACTAACTGAAGATTCCAAAGAGGAAATGACAAATCTGTTTTTGTTCTGCTATTAAATTGCATTTCACTGTCATGAACATCCTTTCTCCTTCGTGTCAACAGAAATCCCAAAACCATTGAGCTTTAAAGCTATAATGTTGGTTAAAAAGAAGTTGGTTTACCTACATAATATTATATTCTAAGGCCTAGAAAAGCCAAAGAACTGGCTTTAGCCACAGCTGGGACCAAAATCCTTGTACCCCAATTCCTTTTATTAGGCTACTTTCTAATATACATAGACAAATCGTTAGCATGTATGCCATTTATATTAATCAGGTTACAGTAAGTTGCTTTGAAATTCTGAAATGAATACACATAATACTTGGATTTACTTGGAGTTAGTGTGGACTGGAGTCAAAGGTCGGCCATAGGTGTCATTCTTTGAAAACAAAATATTCTTTTTGAGAGATTTTTGCTATAAGGTATGTGCACTTGCTGGAGAGACAAAGACAGACAGACAGAAAACAAAGAATCACCCCATCCCCAAGGGGATGACCCTTCTCCTCCATTCTCCTGTCAGGATTTTGCGCATGCATGCACACATGCCGAGTATGAGTTTCAAGTCACTGGGTCCAAGACTTGAATCACAGTTGGCTATGTGGGAGTCCAGCGATGTAATCATTACATTAATCATCTGCTAGTTCCCATTCTTTAAAATGTTAATAAAAGGGTTAAAAAAAGAGGAATTTACTCTTGTTACATGGCCTTTCATGTTACTAACTGTAATGAAATCCAGATACATTTTTATTACATGTACTAAGAGAATATGATTGAGATCAAGAACATTTTCTTAAAATTTCCCAAAAACTTTCATTATGATGTCTTTTCATTAGCTCTTCAACTGTGTGCAGTATGTGTCTTCCACTAGAAGGTTCATGCAGGGAAGAACTTTGTCTGCTTGGTTCTCTTTTGTTGCCCTAGAGCCTAGCATGGTGCCTGGGCACATGTTGGTGACTCAGCTAATATTCTAAATGAAAGATACATGAATGGATGGACAAAACCATTTAAGTCCCATCTTGGTACTTATAATTCCTAGTGGTGTGCCTGTAGTTATAGCTTAATTTCTAATTTGTAAAATCCCAATGGCAGAAACAGACTTCTTACTCACCCACACACTCGTTCCCTTCTAGAATATAACCAAAGGGACATTCACAGCGATAGGAGCCATCTGTATTGATGCACTGTCCGTGTTTACAGACATCAGGTTCCTTGCACTCATCCATATCTTGAGCCAAGGAGGAAAAAAAAAAAAAACAACCAGTGAATAACATGATACTTAAAAAAAAATAGGTAAATTATGATGATCGTTTCTACATTTAATTAAACTGTCCGTGTTTACAGACATCAGGTTCCTTGCACTCATCCATATCTTGAGCCAAGGAGGAAAAAAAAAAAAACCAACCAGTGAATAACATGATACTTAAAAAAAAAAAAAAGGTAAATTATGATGATCGTTTCTACGTTTAATTAATCAACTATCTAATATTAGAATACAATAATACAATTGGTATCTAAATGAAGTAACAAAAAAGTAGAACTAAATTTTTCAAGATAGATGGGAAGACATAAGAACGACTGGAGAAAGGCTAGTGCAGAGGCTGGCTGAGAATCCTGAGGAAGGCTGAGAATCCAGCACAGGCCACTCACCAACTGCTGAATCATCGGGTCCCACGATGATCCCACTTCCATAGGGGCAGATCTGGCGGAAAGCCTCTGCAGGGGAGACACACACATCTATCGTTAACAGATAGACAATGGCAACTGGTCATAGGCGTCCCCCCTACGCCTGCCAGTCATTTCATGGTAGCCAAATCACCACATGCTGCACATACAAAAATGATGAAGAAAACACAAACCAGAAACCAGAGGAAATGAACAAGATTCTCAAAAAAGAGGTGCTTATTCCTTGGGCATCCTCACTTCATAACTAACAAGAAAATAACTACCTGAGAAAAATAATTTTTAATGAACATTCTAATTAGAGTTACAATGAAATTAAATTATCGTATTGTCTTTAAAGCCTACAATCGCATGTATTTCATGGCCAGTCTGCACCTTGAATGACGCAAAGAGAAATGCAATGACACATACCATCAGGTTCAGTAGGACAGAGCTCACAGGGATCTCCCCAGCCCTCTCCCTTCAGGGCACAGCAGCATTCCTGTTTGGAGTGATTTCTGGATTTGGGTGATGAACACTTTCCTCCTTCGAATTTCGCATAACAGTAGCTCATCCGCAGATCTGCAGCATAAATTTATGATACCTTTTAGTTTCTTTCCTACAAATCTTTATTGCACAATATGGAGTAAGAAACAGTCTACCAAGCTGGACTCGTGTTCGCAGCCCATTAGCACAGCAATACTCCTTAAGTGATGGTAACAGTAATTACAGGAACTGAATTGAGGTCATTAGTCACAGGCAACTTTCGTAGTGTGATCTGATGAATGAAAAAACCTGACGGGGCTTCAACGTTTTTTCTCAGTTTAGCCAATATTTAAAAATAACCTGATGAGAATAATAAAACCCAACTGTCATTTTCAAAATAAATCCATGGGTGCCTTCAGGTTCAAAACATTCACAAGATGCTTTCATGGATAGCTCTGCTTGGGTATGTTAAAAACATTTAGCAGGGGCCAGCAGGTGGTGTGGTGGTTAAGGCACTGGACTCCCACATGGCCGACTATGGTTCATGTCTCAGACCTGGCAGCTTGATTTCTTACTTTCTCTCTCGTTTTCTCTGTCTCTCTGGTGAGCATATGTGCCCTACAGCAAATTAAAAACAAACAAACGTTGAGCAAACACACTAGAGTAAAGGAGTCCTCCTAGTTTTGATATTTACTGTGATACCACACTTCATTGTTTATTGTGTTCTCTAGGCTCTGGACCCCAGATCAAAAATAAAGTGGCAGGGAACCAGCAGTTAGCGTAATGGCTATGTCGCTGGACTCCCATGTAGTCGACCATGGTTCGCGTCCCGGACCAGGTGGCTTAAAACTCACGCCAGGTGCGTGTGCGTGCATGCCCAAGATCCCGAGAGGAGAATGGAGGAGAAGGGATTGCAGCGTGACCATCCCCCCTGGGGGGTGATTTCTCACTTTCTGTCTCTCTGTCTCTCTCTGTCTGTCTGGCGAGCGCACGCGCCCTATAGCGAAAACCTCTCCAAAAAAATAAAATAAAATAAAATAAAGTGGCAGCTTTGTGGGCTGGCAAAAATATAACACAAGCGTGGACACTGAAGCAGCCATTCATGGGAGTTTCTGACTAAATAATACAAGTGGGGATTTTTGCTGATTACACACACACACACCACACACACACACACACACACACACACACACGTCAGTGTAAAATTTTCAGAAGCTTATTTAGCTCAATAGGAAGAAAGAAAGCAGGGTTATGGTTAGGCAGTAGTAGAACAAACTTTCTTTCAAAGAATATATTTCTTTACTATTAATTATTGCTTGGTGACTCCAATAATCAATTGGAATCTATTTTCTAAAGAATTTTTCAATGCTGCTTGACATAACTTTGGACTATTCCATTTCTTATAGAACAAATTGGGTGACTCTAAAAATGAGCTCATCCAGGGGTCTGGAGTGTGTTTCTCCTTGAATTTTACTTGCAGAGCTTGCAAAACTCTTCTCTCATTGCACAGAGGTGAAAGGGTGCAGGTTTTAGGAAAATGTTCTCATTTCCATGTTATACAATTTTTCTTTATGTCTGACCACCTCTGCTTTTTTTCAATCTTCTTGTTGCCATCCTTTAATCCCAGGAAGCATACTATCATAGCCTCCTGCATTTCTATTAAGACAATTTCACCACTTTCATTTCTTAACAAAGGAGGCAATGTCAGAATAACAGAGGAAGGTTTTCATGAAGTAAATTTAAAAATATCTATCTTCTGTCTGTCTGTCTATGTATCTATCATTATATTTTCCAAGCTCAGTGATTCACATTGAGTTGGTTTCCTCAGTGACCTTGCTCATCCCGTCAAGGCTCTCAACGCTTCTCTGGTTTCTATTCCATTTCCACATTGTTGAGGGTAGGACCTAGCAGGTACCTTTCAATGAACTTCCCTTCCAAGGTCAAGAGCAATAAAAATCAGCCCTCGTCTTGCACCTTATCTGCCATCCAAATGCTTACTTTACTGAGAAACTACAAGATGTAACAAACTATTATTGTTTGGAGGGCACTTTTGGATTTCCTTTATTTTTCAAATTCTTTGTCACGTACAATGTTTTATATTTATTGGTCTTGTTTTCATTAGTTTTAACTACAAATGTTTTAAGATATAATTCAGTGACTGCTCACACAAAATGTCTCAGCAGCTATGTTACAACTTAACTCTCTCCTGTATCTTCCAGTCTGTAGTCTTTTTAAAAAAGAATTAATTCTATTTATTATTATTTTTAATCTGTTGCAGGGCATGTGCACTCACCAGAAAGAAAGTGAGAAAGCAAGTCATCAAGTCCAGGACTCAAACCATGGTTGGCCATGTGGGGAGTCCAGCACTTTAACTACCATACCATCTGCTAGCCCCTGTAGTTTTTTTTTATACCTACATACATGTATTTTTTCATACTGGCATGTTAAAAAATTCTCATTCTCTTTTCTTTTCTTTTTTTTTTTTTGAGAAGTTTTTGCTGCGTGCGCTCGCCAGACAGACAGAGAGAGACATAGAGACAGAAAGCGAGAAATCACCCCCCAGGGGGGATGGTCATGCCGCAATCCCTTCTCCTCCATTCTCCTCTCAGGATCTTGAGCACGCACGCACACGCGCCCGGTGTGAGTTTTAAGCCACCGGGTCCAGGACGCGAACTGCAGTCGACTACGTGGGAGTCCAGCGACATAGCCATTATGCTAACTGCTGGTTCCCTCATTCTCTTTTCTTTAATCACTGACACTGTTCCAGACCCCAGCCCTATCTCCCACATATTACTTCACCTCACCCTACTTCAGAAAATCTTGGCATAGACAGAGATTCAAATTTATGAAGTTTTGTCAGCCTAAGTGACAAATGCCCTTCAATGTCCTTTTCAGATGGAAGCAACTCACTTGTACCTGTGGCTCTCAGGGCTAGGCTCTGTCTACCTGAGCCCCATGGCATTTGTTCCTGCAAAGACATTACCCATGGTTCTGTAGAATTTTCTCATTTCATGGGCAATAGAAGTGTGCCTCCTAATTTGTCACCTAACAAGAAAAGCCCTGCTCTTGATTTCCTGGCTCCAGCAAAATCTGTGCTGTGTGGGTGATTTGCTTGTGGTAATTCTCTAGAATTGGTTTATTACTCATAGGTGCTTTGCACGGGAGAAAGAGAGCTGCACTGGCCCACGTACACTAACTAGGGCTTGCTAGGATGCCTGTTACCAGTCCATCTGCAAAGAGCCCTGAACGACCTCTGAAATTTCATCAGATCTACCAAAGTCACTTTCCTGGCTTGCATTCCTCAATTCTGGCTCTGTCTCTGGGAGCAGAGCATGTGGCGGGGCTGCGCACAGCTGGGCTGATTCTTCCTGCAGTGTGAGCTTGCTCTGTGACGGGCCAGTGCAAATTGAATTAATAGCCTAGGAGTTTGCTCTGGCCTGCCACATCGGCAGATTCACACCTGGTTTCTCACTGCTTGCTTTCCAAACTCAAGGCAAGCCAGAGACATACAAAAACAAAGGAGTAGGAGTTAGAATTCATCTGGCCAGTCTGCACCATACAGAGCATCTGTTCAAATCAAGCTCCACTTTACCTACCACCCCCAAATCCATGGGGACCTCTGAGAACTACCAGCAAGATCAAACCAACCAGAGAATTCTCTTCTCCTTCATCCTGCTAAAATGACCAATTCAAAAGGAAGAAGTTTATCAGACCATGAGAATAATAATAGCAAGAATCTACGGAGCACACAGAAACTAAGGGCTTTGTCATGAGTTCAGTAAAACTGGTTGGTCAGGTATGACTGTTTAAAATGAGAAAACTGAACTTCCAAAAGATGAAATGACTTGCTCTGGGCTAAAAAATGGCAAGGTTGGTCCCCCAGCCCCCAAATTTTGGACCCTTAAATGGTATCCAGTGCCTCTTATCTGGTAATATGGAAACAAAACAAACAAGCAATACCTCCTCCTCCTCCCCCACACCGCACAAAAAACCCCAACACAACACTGAAACAACAACAACAACAAACAACAAAAAAACACCAGGTGAGGGGGGGAGAAGTATTTGTGTTTGAGGGCCCCATGACCCGTGAATTCAATAAACTCGTTTATGTAAATAAAATAGATAGCTTCACACAATGGCATTGATTAAGGAAGTCTGAACAGTTTTCTGGAATTTAAGTACCTACTCTGCTATGCATAAACTCAGGCTCCTGATTTATTTTTAATTTGAAAGTCAATGTGGAAAACTATTGAAAATCTTTACTGAAACAGTTGGTAAGTATTATTCCTGAAAATGGACGATAGTCCAGTAAGAATCCTGGTTGGTCCATTTTTCTGTTTTCTTAGAGAATCTGTGATGTCAGGGATGGGTACTGTATCTCGGGGCACATGTATTACTGGATGTTTTTCTGTCTAAAGGTCAAGGTGTGGGCCTGTATTTTTTCAGCCCACCCCTCTCCCAGAGGCAAAAGATATGTAGCTGAATTTCCCCCAGGTTTGCTGTCTCGGTGTTTCATGGTGAGTCCCTACTTAAGGATCTACCATCATCTGTGTTCTCAGGGGGGAAGAGAAGCTTAAGTGCCAGGATGGCTGTATAAGCAACCATAATTCAATGGATGAATTTCTAAACTTTAAAAGTGAGCAGCCAGTGGGTGACATGGTGGTTAAGGCGCTGGACTCCCACATGGCTGACTGCAGTTCGAGTCCCAGACCTGGTGGCTTGCTTTCTCACTTTCTCTCTCTCTCTCAGGTCAAAATTTAAAAACTAGTAATAGTGAAAATAAAATAAAATAAACAGTTTGTAAAAATATATAGTGAAAATGAACCTTCTGCTATGTGGTAGTCATTAGGCTGAGGGAATGAAAAGTCTCCATTTTCTAGTCTACCAAGAATCAGAGCTTTGCTATGTTTAAAAAATAAGACCACACCATACAAACCCAGAGTAATTAAAGTTCAAAGCCTTCAAAGGCACTTACCTTGGCACCTTCTTCCCGTGGAGGACAAAGAGAATCCTTCTGGACATAGACATTTGAAGCTGCCTTCTGTGTTACTGCATGTGCCCAGGGCACAGATTTCTGGCTCTTCAACACACTCATCAATATCTGAAAGAATTACACATGTCCAATAAGGTCAAAACACAATACAGACACCATCAAGTACTAAATGTAAAATCTGAAAGTCAAAGTACAACTGAATTTCAAAGCTCTTTGGAAATAATGAAGATGTTTTTCTGATGGTGATGCTGTGAGCTGGACTGGTAGGTTGTGATGACTTTCAAAAAATCAGTTATGACAGTTCTTGATGCAAACATAGAATCTGCAAGTGCCTTCTTTCTATAAGATGCAGTGACAAATCACTCTTGCCTAGACTGAGCTGTTTCGCTGATGAGGAAAGTCAGAGTAATTTCACATCAATCTAGGGTGAGAAAGAAACAAGAAACTCCAGAGTCCCACTTCATCATTGTAGGTAAGAGGAAATGCTGAGATTTTAAGCCTGTTGACAGAGTCATTCGATGTGAGAGCTGGGCCTTTGAAGCAGATGTAGTCCCCTTCCACCCATCCAGAGAGCTTTTCCTAACACCTCATGCTATAGCCCTAAAACTGCAACTTTTTAAAGGACATTAACATTCATGAAACAAAGTATAATCCTATGTAGGATAGCACAGAAGATAAGGCTCCTCACTCTGATTTGCAGGTTAATTTTTCCAAAGACACAAGAATACCTTTACTTGGGCAGGCTGATGTTTTTCTCTAATCATACATGTAACAGACACTGGACACAGAATTGTGGTGTATTTTCTTTCAGATATTTAATATTGGGTTGTCAGAAAAGTCATGATACATTTTTGCATAAAAAAAAATGCCATGACATTTCCAATGACCCAACACATCTTCACTCCTAGGAAAGGAGGTCTAAAGGGGCCGGAGGTGAGGGGTGGTCTGAGTGGGAGTGTGGGTAACCATATGTCATAATTTGCCTGAGATGGTCTCAGCTTATGTCTATTGGCCTGATTTTCTTAGTAATAGCATCACTTTTCACTTCCAATATTGCATTGGTTTAGCTAATATATCACTTATGGAAAAAGTATGGCCCCTCTGTTCCAATACACCCACCCATCCTTTCTCCTGACTTTCAGCAGGGACTTTTAGTGCAGAAAGTAGTTAAGTCTTAATTCTGAGCCATGCTATTTTTATAGAAATACTTTCTTTTTCAACTAAACACAAAACATCTCATGTGTCTTGGGTCTCTTTATTTTCACATGTTTGTACCAGATCTACCTACACTAAAATGCATTTGCATTATGCAACATTATTCCCCAGCGGTCCAACTAAGGAAAAGTTAAGAAATGAACTCTATTTTCTTGACTTAATATTGTAAACACTATACAGTGAATAGTCTAAAAACGTTCAATGTATAGTGGTGATCTTCCTGTACAATGCAAAACCAGCTTCTTTATCATTCCATGTTATTAAGTTGCACTTATAAGGGTATCCCTGTGGTTTGTTAATGAAATTAAACTATCACTGATTGAGTTACTTCATTTCCACATAGTTCCTCTACCCCCACATCTAAGCTTTTTGCAAAAAAAGTTAACTTTTATAAAAATATCTAAATATTCCTTTTTGGTGGTTGTCTTTGTCATTGTTTTTACAATTCTCTTATGGCGGAAGTTAGTCTGTAGGAGCAAAATTCTTAAGAATGGGGCAAATATTGTCAAATAAGTACTTTATTGACCATTTGAGAAGCCATTTTTCTTTTCATATATCTCCATTCTATGCGTTTTAGGGGAGTTGTGTATTTATCATGGAGTAAACAAAACCAAGCTTCGGTAAAAACTGAAATAGCACTTAATTTTCATTAAGACTTAATTGATAGAATACTTCCATTTTACACAAATTCTCATTGACATTAAAAGTAGAGAAAATGAGTACACTGTGGATTAGATGCAGACATGCTTCAAGAATGAGACATGAACTAACTAGGTGATTCCCTGAAGATCCTTTCAATTCTATTTAGGTATGAAGTTCTGGCAATTCATGTCCTTCACTAAATGCAATGATACATGTACTGAGATCAAAAAGAGTGTCATACTATAGAATTTTCTAAGAATTTATTTGTAAAAATACATTTTCATTGCTCTATAGATGAAAATAACATAGACAAATTATATACTGCATTCATCCAAATTTAAATGTGATCCTTTAAAGACTTTAACTGAAATCAGAAGCTATTTTTAGCTTCAAATTATTGCCACTTCAAAACATGTAATTCAGGAATACTGGAAGTAGGGAACAGCATTTTCACAAGCCATCCAACAGCCCTGTGGGAAAGACTGAAGGTCACGGGACTAGCCATATGCACAGATAAAATAAGTTCATCAGAGAGTAACCTGAGAATTCACTGTTCTTGTCTCACCAAGAGGATGAAAATGTAAGTTGTACCCCCACCCTCGAATTTGCTTCTGATAAAATATTCCAATGTGAAGACACCATAAAAACTCTGGATTTGGTAATCCCAGTGCACTGACTTTTACTGCTCATTTCCAAACATAAACAGCCTTCCTACCTTCACACTTGTCATTTTGCAGACTGTATCCAGGTGGACAAATGCATCTGTAGGACCCATCCAAGTTTTGACAGGTACCTGGTGCACATTTTCCGGGTTCTAAGAGACATTCATTGATATCTGCAAAGAAAATGGAAAAAAGAAGAAAGCAGTTTTCACTGGCATTATCTCCATCAAGCAAATAAAATTCTAAAAGCTAGAATCAAATAAAAGAAATACATAAAGCGAATTAAAGTCCACGAAATTTCACCAGGGCAAAAAATAAATGACTGCATAAAAATAAGCCTTGCTATTGGCCTTGAAAATCATGCAAATAGTTTATTTTACCTACCATAAAAGAAATATTTTCAGAAAAGTGTAGCATGTGAAAAGGCATTCAGTAAGTGTAAGGATTTTATCGATGCCCAAAAGATTATATAGGGGCTTACCACAAAGGTGTTCTGAAGAAAAAATAAATAAAAGCAGAGGAATCACAATTCTTCGCAGAACAATCAATCTGTTTTACTGTTAAATGGAATAGTTTGAATGTTCTCTGAATACAGTAACTTAATTTTTAAAAATAAGAGAAAAAGTAACACACACACACACACACATATAACTTTTAAAAAAGACATACAAAATCTTTATAGTCAGGTTAGTGTACTAGTACTCTGATTCTTCCTCCTGACTTCAGAAGGAAGGATTAGGATGGGACAGTGTGACTCTCTGGGAGCACTCTTCCATGGTCTCCCAGAACCCAGTACTCACCCACACAGGTCCTCCCGTCTGGAGCCACCTCGTAGCCTTCATTGCACTGACACTGGAAGGACCCTACGGTGTTGATGCACTGGCCATTTCTGCAAAGGTTCCCATTTCCAGTTGCACATTCATCAACATCTACAAAAATCAATCAATCAATCAATAAATACCCTTTGATATATTCCAAAGAAAATGTCATAATCTCAGCAATAATCCAATCTTTAAAGCCAAAAATGTACTTATTCTGAATTTCTGTAGCCTTTGCTGACTCAGCCAAACATAAGGAATTCCAGTAAAGATCTAGTTTGTAACAACAGACTGGGTTTTCAGCACCTATCCAAATCTGACAACAATTCCATTACTATAGTCGAGACTGACAATTTGCATTAGGATTTGAAGTCCATTTCCTCTTGATCTTCCATTAGATTTTATTTTTAAAGTGTAAATCTGATTCACTAATAACACAATTCAACTGAGGGCATTATTTAGTATAAGAAGTCAAAATGTGCCTCTGGCACAATATAAAATTTGGTTCATTACTCTTGCCTAGAATGTTTTATAAGGAGGATTTTATAGATTCAACAGCTTGTTTCCTTTAAGTGAGGTGACAGCGAAACATTTCAGCAAGAAAGCACACATTATTTCTGAATTATGTAATTTCTATAAAAGAATCACTTTTATTTATTTAAAAACATAATTGATTCCATTTACTTATTCACAGAAAAGGAGGCATAAAAATTATAGCTAATGAGCATTTTAATAAAAACAACGGATATAGTTATATATGACATTTAATTAGCACATTACATTTGACAAAGCCTATAACTAAGCGTTACATGTGACATGTATTTTTTAAAAAAACCAGTTGGTCCACTAGAGATGCTGAAAATGACAAAGGCTCCTTATAAAATGACTTCCTTTAAGGGTGCACCGTTCTGCACACTCACCGATACAGTCGTTGTTGTGAGACAGGATGAAACCATGGTTGCAGCGGCAGTTGAAGGAACCAATTGTGTTTCGGCAGGTTCCATTTCCACAGGCATCTCTTTCACATTCGTTTATGTCTAACAGGGAGAAAGGTCATAGAGAAACATCATTATTAACTGAAAAAGCAGTTACGTGGCTCTAGGGTTAAAGAGCATCTGGGGGTTCACAGCATCTCATACGTAGGTTGAGAACTTGGTGATGTTGGCATTAGCTCCTCCACGGGTACCTTCCTGTGAGAGACCACAAGAGGAGAAGTTCTAAACCTTGGGAATAAGTTGCTTCGTTGATTGGCATGTGAAAGAAGGCAAACTAAGGACATGGGAACTGGACAGAAATTATTTTATTCTATTTACTTCTAGAATTCTCCACTCTTGCCACTTTTCTCAAATATTTTCACTTGAAAATGGAAAAACTTCTGTGCACAGTTGGGTCTTGATTTGTTGCCACCTCTGGCAAACTTCAACCTCTCTGATTCTCACTCCAATTTACCAAAAAGCAGTGACTCACCCGGCATTACCCCACAATCAGCAACAAAATAACTGAGTTTCTAGCTCACCTGTCATTTTAGAGATCTTTCCTTTTACCAGTCACCCCTAAAAACATGGAACTCCTACCTTCCATGGCTTTACCTTACTCTTCTAAACTATTCCACGGGGATGTACTTAATATGGGTTTTCTCATACAGTCTTAGATTATCATTTGTCTTTAGGTCTATAATTTTTCTCTTTGATCACTTTGTAAAACTTTTCATGTGTCTAATATATGTTTGCATCTCTCCACAGCAGCTAGCATCTTTCTTATACAGAGTTGGTATGGGGCCAGCAGGTGGCATGCTGGTTAAGGAACTGGACTGTCTCATCGCCTACTGCAGTTCAAGTCCTAGACCCAGTAGCTTAGAAGTCGTGCTGGAATGCACGTGCATGCCTGCCCAAAAATCCCAGGAGGAGAATGGAGGACAAGGGATTGCAGCATGACCATCCCCACTGGGGGTGATTTCTCACTTTGCCTCTTTCTGTCTCTCGCCAGTGAGTGCATGCACTCTATGACAAAAACCAAAAACATGAAAAAAAAAAAAGGTAGGTATACATTATACTAAGGGGGAAATAAATTGAAATGGAAGACAGTTGATGCTACTGGTCTGAAAGAGTGAGACACGATGAGAAAGGACAAGGGTGAAGGGAGAGGGAGTGGAAGCTGCATCTAAGGAAAACTAAATGTTAATGATTAGAGTGGGATTTCCCTTCCTTTCAAATTTTAGACATAAGGATACATTATTTGTGACCCTGAATCAGGGAACTATTGCTGACCCCACAGTGACTGTGTGTGTGTGTGTGTATGTGTGTGTGTGTGTCTGTGTGTGTCTGTGTGTGCATGTGTGTGGTTGAAGGAGTCATTCTACCAGCAATTAAGAGCTCCTGCTTTGATTCCAGCCAAGTTGGTGAAGTTCTTTGGTAGGGCAGGTTCTTTGATAAGGGGTTCCAGAAAATTCATAAAGAAGGAGCAATAAAGTTATTTAGGGTCTCATAGTTGTGCACAGTCAGCTGCCCAATGATGAGCAGAGTTGGTTATGCTCCTTTATTTTAAAGTTTGTTATCAATGGGGCTGGCAGGTGGTATGGTGGTAAAAGGCATTCGACTCCCTTATGGCTTACCACAGTTTGAGTCTCGGACCTGGCAGCTTGCTTTCTCACTTTCCCTCCATCTTTTTCTCTGTCTCTTTCTGGTCAAATTAAGATAAATGAATGAATAAATAAAATTTAATAAATAAGTTAAATAAAATAATTCTTTAAAAGATTTGCTATCACTCTGGAAATGGCAATATTTTAAGAGAATGTTCCCTGATGGGTGAATCCATTTATAGCCAAAGGCAAGCCCCTTAAATATTACTCTATTAATTGTTCTCCCAATTATGAAACTGATTCATGTTGATAAAGTTCCTAAAAGAGTTCATAGAATTTGTCTTAAAGTAGTAAAAGAAAGGAAGAAAAGGGAGAAAATGATTGATTACACATTTGAAGTGTATGCTACCTCAGAATTTTGACAATACTATAACTAAGGAAAATATTTTAAATCTTGAGCTCTATTTTTTTCCCTAGAATAATGAGTCTAAACTTCTTTTTACCTCTGTATTGGGTTGCTAGAAAAGTCAGAATGTGTTTCTCATGCAAAAATGTGTCATGATTTTTTCTATGACTCAACAGAATCTACAATTTCGCCTCTGAGGATCTGATACAAAATAGAGACCCTCCTCAAAAAAATATTCATACTCACACTCAAAACCTGAACTCCGTTACAATAATGTGAACCCATACACAAATATTAGAAAGAATAATAGGTTATTAACATGAATTAAAATTAATTTTTGTCTTAATAGCTTTCTCAATAACTGACAACCAAATGAAAAATCAAGAAGAGGTTTATTATACTCATATTGCCAAAAATTAAATGGGATATTACTGCTGTATACCTGCTTAAGCAAAATCATCACTGAACGACCTAGTATTACATTTCATATATACAGGTGTAAACACATTTTTCAATAGGATTAGGGTAGGGTTTCCCTTCGTGAAGTAAAACATGAAAAGATAATCACTTACCCAAACACATGGTTTGATCAGCATTTGTTTTAAAACCAGTGTGGCAAAGGCAATAAAAGCTTCCAACTGTGTCAATGCACTGCCCGTGGCTGCAAATATTGGGAATTTCTTGACATTCGTTGCGATCTGCAAATAAAAAGCATCGTAAGTGCAAACTTAGAATACAAAATCCTACTGACTACGTTATTCTAGCTATTGTTCCAAGGAGTAATCCTAGCTCTAATCTTAGCTCCTAGAGAGAGATAGACATAACACTGTATTTATTTTTCACTCAAAAACTGGTTGCAACTTATTTTCACCTACCTGGTATATTCGGAGTATATTAACAATATATGAAAAAGGAAAAACGGGCAGTAGCCAGAATGTGTCTAAGATGAGAATACTTAGAACGAGAGAGAAACATGCTGGGAGGTTTTTCTGTTTATCTGCCTAAGGAGATTCACAATCTGTGGAATTAATGGAAGTATTTTGTCTAGTCAAGATTTGGTGACTCAGATGATGGGCACTTCATGGTTTCACTCGAAAATTTATATCAAAGTCAAATAAATTCTGTTGCTAAGATAAACCTACATTGATGGACAATCCACACTGTTTTTCATTCAAGTTTCACCTCATTATTTTGTCTTACTTGAATAATTTTTCATTCTGAGTGTTACTTGGAAAGAATGCAGCATTCTCTCACTTTACTATCTATCCTAACAATGTTACTTTCTCTGTATTCATCTTCACCCACAGGAAAGTCCTCTCACTTTGCTTCTTCCAGTCTTCAAGCATAAAATTGTATTTATCATCTGCTAAACTTCAGTTGCTTTTCTAAAATATGATGCTCTGAGGGGCAGAATTTAATGCATGAAGTCACAAATGACATAACTTCATGCTTAATTATGTCTTTTTTTTTTTTATAGGTCTCAAGACTCAAGTTTAGAGTAAATGCAATTTGGAAAGCATTGTATCATCTTGATTTTTCTACTGTCAGAAAACAAAGTCAATAGAGTGCCATTTTGCTGCAAATGTCACATATGGCCTTCTCCTGGTCAAAACAATAATCCAGACGCACTGCACCTCGAGGTAGTGCTGGATCTGGGAGTACGCAGGGAACCGTATCCCTCTTCTGTCTGGTTCTCACAAGGACATACAGAGTGCTAAGGATCTAAGAATAATAATAATAATAAATAAGTTAAATAAAATAATTCTTTAAAAGATTTGCTATCACTCTGGAAATGGCAATATTTTAAGAGAATGTTCCCTGATGGGTGAATCCATTTATAGCCAAAGGCAAGCCCCTTAAATATTACTCTATTAATTGTTCTCCCAATTATGAAACTGATTCATGTTGATAAAGTTCCTAAAAGAGTTCATAGAATTTGTCTTAAAGTAGTAAAAGAAAGGAAGAAAAGGGAGAAAATGATTGATTACACATTTGAAGTGTATGCTACCTCAGAATTTTGACAATACTATAACTAAGGAAAATATTTTAAATCTTGAGCTCTATTTTTTTCCCTAGAATAATGAGTCTAAACTTCTTTTTACCTCTGTATTGGGTTGCTAGAAAAGTCAGAATGTGTTTCTCATGCAAAAATGTGTCATGATTTTTTCTATGACTCAACAGAATCTACAATTTCGCCTCTGAGGATCTGATACAAAATAGAGACCCTCCTCAAAAAAATATTCATACTCACACTCAAAACCTGAACTCCGTTACAATAATGTGAACCCATACACAAATATTAGAAAGAATAATAGGTTATTAACATGAATTAAAATTAATTTTTGTCTTAATAGCTTTCTCAATAACTGACAACCAAATGAAAAATCAAGAAGAGGTTTATTATACTCATATTGCCAAAAATTAAATGGGATATTACTGCTGTATACCTGCTTAAGCAAAATCATCACTGAACGACCTAGTATTACATTTCATATATACAGGTGTAAACACATTTTTCAATAGGATTAGGGTAGGGTTTCCCTTCGTGAAGTAAAACATGAAAAGATAATCACTTACCCAAACACATGGTTTGATCAGCATTTGTTTTAAAACCAGTGTGGCAAAGGCAATAAAAGCTTCCAACTGTGTCAATGCACTGCCCGTGGCTGCAAATATTGGGAATTTCTTGACATTCGTTGCGATCTGCAAATAAAAAGCATCGTAAGTGCAAACTTAGAATACAAAATCCTACTGACTACGTTATTCTAGCTATTGTTCCAAGGAGTAATCCTAGCTCTAATCTTAGCTCCTAGAGAGAGATAGACATAACACTGTATTTATTTTTCACTCAAAAACTGGTTGCAACTTATTTTCACCTACCTGGTATATTCGGAGTATATTAACAATATATGAAAAAGGAAAAACGGGCAGTAGCCAGAATGTGTCTAAGATGAGAATACTTAGAACGAGAGAGAAACATGCTGGGAGGTTTTTCTGTTTATCTGCCTAAGGAGATTCACAATCTGTGGAATTAATGGAAGTATTTTGTCTATTTAAGATTTTTTGACTCAGATGATGGGCACTTCATGGCTTCACTCGAAAATTTATATCAAAGTCAAATAAATTCTGTTGCTAAGATAAACCTACATTGATGGACAATCCACACTGTTTTTCATTCAAGTTTCACCTCATTATTTTGTCTTACTTGAATAATTTTTCATTCTGTGTCTTCCTGTCCATGCACGGCACCATTTCACACTTTACTATCTATCCTAACAATGTTACTTTCTCTGTATTCATCTTCACCCACAGGAAAGTCCTCTCACTTTGCTTCTTCCAGTCTTCAAGCATAAAATTGTATTTATCATCTGCTAAACTTCAGTTGCTTTTCTAAAATATGATGCTCTGAGGGGCAGAATTTAATGCATGAAGTCACAAATGACATAACTTCATGCTTAATTATGTCTTTTTTTTTTTTATAGGTCTCAAGACTCAAGTTTAGAGTAAATGCAATTTGGAAAGCATTGTATCATCTTGATTTTTCTACTGTCAGAAAACAAAGTCAATAGAGTGCCATTTTGCTGCAAATGTCACATATGGCCTTCTCCTGGTCAAAACAATAATCCAGACGCACTGCACCTCGAGGTAGTGCTGGATCTGGGAGTACGCAGGGAACCGTATCCCTCTTCTGTCTGGTTCTCACAAGGACATACAGAGTGCTAAGGATCTTCTTAGAAAGGGATCCCCAAGTAGGGATTTTCTCTTCTCTAGTGCCCTATTTCATAAAGGTTTTATAAAAATGAAAAATAAAAAATGGAGTACTTTGGGCATTTATGGGTAAAAGAGAAAATTATAATTCTAGAAAATTTGGTTGTACTCTTTTTATCTTGAGATCAGAAAATTAGGTTTCCACCAGTAACAAGATTTGAGCTCCGAAGAAATTATGTATGAGGTTGAGATAGAAGGTCTGGGCAAACTACTTTGAAAAAAAAATCCCAAATGGTCAGTAGAGAAAAAAATAGACCATGAGGAAGTGGTTGGGAGAAAACTGTCTTTTGTCTTTAGTTGGGCAAGCCATTGCAGAAGGGGGCTGCATTCATTCTGCAGATACTCCTAAAATAAGACCAGCATCGTGAGCTTCAGTATCTAAAGTTCTCTCAGATCTCTCAGCAGCAGTGTGGGTTCCATGGCCAGAAAGACGTGTTCGGGGTTTGAAATGATGTATTTATAAATTCAAGTAAAAATCTTAGGATGAAGAGAAAGTTTTAGATCATGTTACACACAACTGGAGAGTAGGACTTTGCAACACGCCTTGAAAATGCCAATGCTCTAGAATGTCATTTAAAGATATTTTAAAAAGAGTTTTAAAGTAAGAAGAATATTTCCAGAATGAATTCTTGACCCCAAGAATCTGAGTAGTTGCAAAACTCAAATAGAGTCCCTTTCTTCTGAGGATTTCAATGAAAGAGAAAAATGGAGCTTTTGGCTACAAATGACACGATACTTATCATTAGTAATGCTGGATACATTTCATGTTTATTAATGTTCTACAAGAAAATACGAAAGGGCTTAAGTCCCAGCAGGGTATTGCTGGATGTCTTATCTTGAATTATACATAAATAGCTCTGTCCTACTTCTTGCCTGTGCATGAAATGGTATGTAATGACGTGTGTTACATTATCTACACTTCTTTATTTCAGCTGGAATTGTTTCACCTAGTTCCAAAGAAATATAAATTAAGAGCAAAATGCAGGGAAGTGGTACCAATGCCAAATTTCACCAGGGTATTGTGGTTCATATCAGAGACGTCCCCACTTTTCCTGTCCTTTATTTTCGATACATGGATGACAACAGCTCTGTTGACAAAATGCTAAATACTTGCACATGTTCCTTTAAAGTCAACAAAACAAGTCTTGATTCTCAAAGTGATTTTTTTGTTCTGCTATTACACCCTCTTCCCACCAAGGTCTCATAAAACAATGCAAAATAGCCTACAGAGAGCAGGGCACTTCCTACCACTTAATCACTGGTAGGCAAGGAAATCCAAGGAAAGTCTGACCATGTTCCCCTGTGTTGTTTCATTCACAAACACATAAAATATCCAGGAAACTCACTGTAAAATGAAGTCTAAGTAAAATAACATATTCTTCCTGACCTCTTCACTAAATATACAGTGATTTATAATTACTTAAAAACTTACGAGAAAATCACTCTGCAGTAGTTATTTTCCTTTTGGGGCTGAAACACCAGTGTTCTCATTTCCATACCACTTGCTACAAGACACTGTCAATACTGAATCACTTTCCTATCACTTTCAAGTGAGGACACATCTATTTGTCCTACTTCTACAATGTCCCCAACAAAAGAGAGTAATTTCTAGGGGACACAAGTTCTTATTCACTATTTAAAAAGGCTGGTAAGGTTTGCTGTTTTCAGTGAGTTATCTTTTATCTGTACAATGTTCAGGAAAAAGGTGTTACTCTGGTTTGATTTGTTCAGTTTGACTAGCTAACTTGGCTCAGCTCGGGAGAGCTTCACTCGGTAGACATTGGATATGTGGTTAAGATGGTGAATATGTCTGCCTATAGAGGATTATATGGAATGAGAAAAATGACTTGCTTTTGAATAATGGCTAGGGAAGTGTGTGCGTGCATGCACACATGTGTGTATGCTCTTGTGTGTGGGCATGTGTGTGTGTGTAGGTGTCTGTAAGCAGGAATCAGATACGCAAATGTAAATGAGTTACTTGTTTTGCAAACATCTCATCTATAACCAGGAGGGAAAGCTGTGCTGAGATATTCTAACTATTGTCCTTCCTCCCAATTTAGTTATTAGGGTTCATACATCTAAATCTTAACTCTGGCATTCTTCAGCCTCTCTCAAGAGAACTCTAGTTTTCTGAGTTTGCTGACGGTGCCTTCTTGGGCACTCCAGCCAGGGGCCTACATACCGTTGCACTGCCCCGTGGAGGTGAACCGGTAGCCCGGCTTACAGTCACAGCGGTAGCTGCCCGCAGTGTTGATGCACTCGGCATTGCGCTGGCACACCGGGCCATTCTGACACTCGTCGATATCTACAGGCACAAGAGAATTGCGTTAGAAGTCGAACAGAAACTGGCGTCCAGTCAACAAAGCTGCTCACATGATGACAGGTTTAATTTTCTTATTTGGATCTGTCCTACTGAAAAGACAGCAGGGATATTTGTAGCATTGTTTTTTCATTATTCCAGAACTTGAAAGCAACCAAGACATCCTTCAGTAGATAAGGGACTAAAAACACTGGTACATTCTAACAATGGAATAATATTTGGTGTTGAAAATCAGAGTGAGCTAACAAGCTGTGAAAAATGCCCGCAGTGTTGATGCACTCGGCATTGCGCTGGCACACCGGGCCATTCTGACACTCGTCGATATCTACAGGCACAAGAGAATTGCGTTAGAAGTCGAACAGAAACTGGCGTCCAGTCAACAAAGCTGCTCACATGATGACAGGTTTAATTTTCTTATTTGGATCTGTCCTACTGAAAAGACAGCAGGGATATTTGTAGCATTGTTTTTTCATTATTCCAGAACTTGAAAGCAACCAAGACATCCTTCAGTAGATAAGGGACTAAAAACACTGGTACATTCTAACAATGGAATAATATTTGGTGTTGAAAATCAGAGTGAGCTAACAAGCTGTGAAAAAAAAAAAAAAAAACAAAACAGAGGAAATATAAATGCATATCATTCAGTGAAAGAAGCCAACCGAAAAGGCTACACAGTGTATGATTCCAATTGTATGACTTTCTGGAAAAGGGAAAACTATGATGACAGTAAGAATATTGGCAGTTGCTTGGGATTATAGAGGAGAAAGGAATGAACCAGGGGGACACTGAGGGTCTTTAGTGCAGTGAATCTACTCTGTATGATACTGTACTAGTGGATATATGTCATTATAAACTCGTTCTCACTTATAGAATGGACAACACTAAGCACGCTCCTAATGTAAACTGTGGATTTTGTGTGATAATCACATCCCACTATAGGCTCCTTGATTGTAACTCTGGTGGAGGGGGTGTTGATAACAGGAAGGGCTATGCATGTGTGGGGCCTGGGGACATATGGGAAATCTCTGGATTTTTCTCTCAATTTTTCTGTGAGCCTGAAACTATACCAGAAAAATCACAAGTAATATTACTTATAAACGTAGGTACTTGGTTGGTTTATGGATTCATATGGACTCTAATGATGACTAGGTCTAAAAACAAGTTATACAACTTGGTTGCTAGAGCCAGAACTTGATATGGATACAGACTAATATCCTAGGAAGTCTTGTATTTCCTCAGAACCCCAGAATTTTATGATTCAGTAAGGCTGCTTTTATTTGAAAGGCTGGAAGGTCTGAAGAGCAGAGCATCTCCAACCTTAATGTTCATACCAATCTCTTTTTTTTTTTTTTTGGAGAGATTTTCACTGTAGGGCGCGTGCGCTCGCCAGACAGACAGAGAGAGACATAGAGACAGAAAGCGAGAAATCACCCCCCAGGGGGGATGGTCACGTCGCAATCCCTTCTCCTCCATTCTCCTCTCGGGATCTTGGGCACGCACGCACACGCACCCAGCGTGAGTTTTAAGCCACCGGGTCCGGGACATGAACCGCGGTCGACTACGTGGGAGTCCAGCGACATAGCCATTACGCTAACTGCTGGTTCCCTGTTCATACCAATCTCTTGAGACCTTACCAAAAGGCAGATTCTGACTCAGAACACCTGGGGATTAGCCTGAAATTCTGCATTTCTAATAAATTCCCAGGTGATGTAGATGCTCCTAGTCTATAGACAGTGTTCTGTACTAAAGGCTGCAGAGAATCCCGCTTCAACTATCGCGACGAGGCAGTCAAATCAAGGAAACCTAACATGGGAGGTTACACACAAAACTACTGAAAACAACCCAACTGTCATTATCAAGAAAAAAAAGAAAAAAAAAAGGTGATTGCATGCTCCAGAGTTTTGTCACTGCTAGCCCCGGGTGGGGGTGTTTGGCTACATTTCAAAAAACAGGTATCTGATATAATTAAATTCACAGCATGACAAGTTAGTGGTAGAGTCCGGGGTACACCAGCGGGCCAAATAGGTGTTCCCCTCTCCCCTACTTCAAAGAAACACCCTTATTGTTTTAAGTAGAGGGACTAGCCTGTTTCACAGGTATGGATCAGCCTCAGCTCGTTCTAGGTTGACTCAGCCAGAAAAGTTCCCACAAGGGGGCGGCAAATACATCACTCGATGTCTCTTAGGCTAGCTTCTGTGGAGGGAAACTCGGGACTCTCAGCCAGTGGGGGTTTCTGTCTAAGGTGGTCTGGATTATGCCTCTCTATGCAACAGACACAGGAATAGAAGTGCACTTCCCTGGCTTACCAGGGACGTGGCACCATCTCACTCGCTAGGTCTGCTCTGCTTGTAATTCAGGGCATGTAGCAACACTGGTTGGCTGTGGCAGTGGAGAAGCCACATGGTGTCGTGGACAAGCGTTTCTTCGGTGAGCCAGCCTTCATCTCATCATGCACGTGCCTGGAGAGAATGGCTGCACAGAGGCTCCTAAGTAACTTTTGAATCCACCACAACTTTAGTGTTGCTGGGACATGTATTAAACCAACCTTCATTTTCTGATTCTGAGAGCTAAGCGATTGCTGGGAAGCAGCTGACCCGGGATTAAACACTTACCCTGAAGATAGATATTCTGTGAAATGGAAACCAAAAGTTACAGCACTTAGTCATCTCAATGTCCATGGAATGCTACCCTGAAAGCAGCGGGTGTCGCATTAATACAGCTGCAAGTTTTCAATCTCACATATGTAGCAAGGTCTACGCTGATTGGGTGGTAATAGGTGGCCTGGCCTATGGGTTCTGGCCAAGGGCTGCTGTTTCAGCAAATATGTTTAAGTGGCAAAAAGGTTTCTGGTGAGGTAATTTTCAAAGGGATCTCTGAATGGGAGAGAACGGGAACTGCCACGAGAAGGTGGCTGGCATCCTGAGGCATGCGTGAGCGTGGGCAGAGTGTAGCTATACGGAAAGCAGCCACCCCAAGCACTGTAAGATTGACCTCTACGGGTTTTCTTCTCCTCTCCATGTCCAAGCTTCTTCTCTGAGCACAGCCTTGATGGCCCCAAATCCCAGTGACTAGGACCAACGTCCAAATTGGCTACTTCGTAAGGAAGGCCCAGAATGGCTTTACCCCACATAGCAGGCAGGCTACGGACCTGTGCCCACTTGGCCGTAGTTACCAAAAGAGTGGTTAGGAGAACTTAACAAGTGTGTAGTGAGGGTTTTAACTTTACTTGTGGTATATAAGTTGTCTGGCTTGGAGGGTAAAAATAAAAAAGGATTTTTAACATTAAAAAATTTACATATGTGCTATAATGCATGCTTTAAGGGGTAATAACTCTAACACAAACATCAACTCTTCTATAGGCCTTAAGTTTAAGTAATAAGCAGAAAATTATTCCAGCTATCCTAGGGCACATGGTATATTTAATAACCAGTTATGTCCCTTTTACTAAAATGTAAAAGAACACTATCTTTCCCAGATGTAGGAAAAAATATGAAGTGCTATAAGGAATGCTCAGAATCACAGTATATATACATGGCAAAGAGAGGTAATTTGAAAATGAAAAAAGTACCATTTGCATGCATGCCAACATTCTTCCTATAAAATCAAATTTGCTGTTCCTGCCATTTGGAATTCTCTCATGCATTTGGAATATTTGCACTAACCTTGTTTTCACTAGGGAGTAGCGAAGTCTCCACTTGGAAGAGAACACTGATTTTGAGATTCAACTAAAGATGACTGTCCACTCATGTTCACTTATAGGCAACGTGAAACAAAAGTGATCTATTTGACACACCCAGGAACTCAAAGCTTTTTCCTATCAGCCAGGAAATCTAACTCATTGTGTGTTGGGGGAAGGGAGTTACAGAACGCACGTCCTGGTTTTTCCACTGGGAGTTAGTGAATTTTGTTGCACAAAATGTCACACTGGCCTGTACTTGTTCACTGTTTCTAGAACTTGATGCATTTCTGGAATTGCAGTGCTGTGAAATTTGCCAGGTGTGTGTGGTTAACAGCTCACCAGTTAGCTCATTTCTAGATATCATTAAGTCACACCACTTACCTTCACAAACCAACAACTTGTCATTATAGAAGAATCCCACTGGACATTCACATCGGAAGCTGCCAACCATGTTGATACACACTCCATTTTCACAGACCCCTGGGATCTCCCGGCATTCATCAATATCTAAACACAGAGCAGCCACTTGTGAGTGACAGGAAAGCGTATGATCCCTGTGCAGGCAATACAGGATTACAAAACTCTGTGTGTGTGTGTGTGTGTGTGTGTGTGTGTTCATGTGAGTGCTTGAGTTAGGGTGGTGATGATGAGAAGAGAGGACATCAATGGATAGATAGCCAATTAAAATAACTAAGCCACTTTCCAGATACTCATGTGTCTATTTGGATTTACTGTCTATTTTTTGGGTCTTATTTCAGAACATCAATTTTGTAGGGGTAGGAGCCATCTTTCTATCCACTGGGCATTGTGGATATACCTGGTGAGTAGAACGAATGTGACTGCCAAGAGGTGTGTAGTGGTTTTTGGTGAAAGTGGAAAGGTGAGGAGTAACCCATGGTCATAGAGAGCTCTGATCTTTTAAGTTCACTTCAGCTCTCTCTTCATCTTCATGTGGCTTTGGAAAGAAGGCAAATCAGGTGTGCTGATGTAAGCGGAGCCAGGGCTGACCATGAAGATGGGTCAGCACCGATGAGGACTGTCACAGGAGACCACAGGAGACTACTTCCTAAGGCTGGGGACTAGCCTGGCTACTATATGACTATGTTACCTGTGCTTGGCACTCTACACGACAAATGGTTAAGTGCTCAATTAAAATCTGTTAAATTAAGAACCAGGCTCTAGTAGGGGGTTGTGAGCATTAAAATGGGACTAAATAGGAGTAAAAATGGAACCAGGATCCAGGTTGCTAAAGTAGGGCTGACTAGCTATTGAGGGAGACTTGAGAGTAGGCCTGGCTTCATCAGCTTGGCGTGAGCTGAATTTTATCTTCCTAGCTCTAAACTCCAGACCACTGAAATGTCTCCCATGACAGCAGGACTAGTTATAGCGTCAGTAGTATTCTATTTCATAACTGTTGTGTTTTTCAACCATTTGACCCACATTATTTATATCCTTAGATAACCTTATAAGACAGTTTCTAGGTACCATATTATCCCTGCTATGCAGATGATGCAACTGAGGCTGAGCCAATGGGTGTAACTAGCTAAAGATCACACAGCCAACAAGGGGCAGAGTCAGGATCTGATACCAGGAATCCACCCACAGGCAATTCCTTATCCTCCCTTATGTTTTTCCACGTCACTGTCATACTATCTTCATAGGACTGTATCAAAATGCTTATTTTCCTGGAGGGTGTTTCCACCAGCCCCCTGACAAAATTTGACAAAACATTCTACCAAGTGGGTGTGCAGAGAACAGATCTATAATCACGAGTCCTTCCAATTCACTAGCTTTCTGATATTAAGATCCTGTGTTTAGATATTATAGTCAGGATCTCTGCAAGGTACTTACGTAAGTGGTAAGGTGTTGATAGCCTCAATTGGTCTTTAAGACCTGTTGCAATTTTAGAAGAATCACTCTAAAATAAATTTGTTCTAAAGAAGAAATTTGACAGGTTGCAGATTTATTTTAGACTCTTTTTTGAAGGATTTGACTGTGACTAAAAGCAAATCAATCTACTTAATGGAAAAATAAACCAGCTTAGACTCTCAAAGAGTACATTGTGTTTGGGTACAAGCAATTATGTTTTTAGATTTTTCACACATTTATCATTCATGTTGTTGGAAAGCCAAATGAATTAACATAACTATGTACCATAGGCAAACAAACACCAATTCAGGTGCCACTCTTCAATGTAAGAAGAACACGAAATATATTCACGTTCCTTCGTTTTAGCTAGAAGTGATATATTATTATCAAGTTTAACAATAACAGGTTGAGCCATATTTCTAGCTATTGTTGTTAGACATAAAATAGCAACAGGACATTTTAAAATTTTTATTTTCTTTCCCTGTCCATATTTTATTTGAATTTCAACTTGGACAAGTTTATATTTTATGACAAGATTAATAAATGTGCTATAGTTTTAATCCCATATGATGGATTCTACATGCTAACAATCTTAAGAGCTTTCAAAAGTTTATATAAAATAAAAGTTTTTCAGCCATCTAAATCTTTTATCATGGTGGAATTTGGTAACAATAGTATCTTGCTAAATATCACATTTCCAGTTCCCAAGAGCTAGAGGCAAAGCAAACTATGAGTCAGGACTAGGTTCTTACCCCAGCTCTGTTATTAATTAGCTAGGTGGCCTTGGGTGAGTCCCTTCCCCAATCTGGGCCTCTGTCTCCTCAAACGTAAAGTAAGGAATTTGGATGAGATGATGTCTGAGTCCTCTCCAGCTTCACAGTGGATGGTGCTGATGCTGCTTTGAGTCTATGCTTGCTGCCAACCTTAGAGGACAGGCCTTGTGGGGTACATGCCTGTTCTGTCCATGCAGAACCTCTTCTATGAGAGACCACTTATCTTCTAATCACAGGTTTTAGGTAGATTAAAAAATCTGTTTTGGGAAGGGGAAAAACAAAGCAGCTAGGGCCAGGTGTTTCATGCCAATGTCATTTAGCAGTTTTTCTTTCCAAACCATGAAGTTTCTTTGGATGTTGACTAGACTGTGGAGCCATATGGATTTGGCACTGGGAGATCCAGGCTGATTGCTGGACCAGACCCTTGTTTTCTTCAACAAGGTCACTGGAAAGGCTGATGTGGATTTCAGTTTACTTATTGGGAATGAGGTGGAACAAAGCAAGTGGTGATGTTTGCTACTAGACACAACCACTCAGATTTCAGAGGGCATCTAAGGATGCTTATAAATCCCGCTAGGGAAGAGCTCTCAGAATGTAATAGCTTTCCGTCTCCTTTTCTGTTATTGGGGTTTAAACCACAAGGCATTGCCCACGTTGGCTGAATGCTGGGCAATAGCTCTGAATCTTGCACAAGCATCTCTAGCCACTATAGTGGTCTCTGTTCCAGTAACCAGTTAAGGCCTCAGGTTGAGAAGATTTTTATTTCCTATCTGAAATTCTCAAAGCAAATAGCCTGAGGAAATCCCAAATGGAACCACAAAAAAAAAAAAAAAAGGTTTTTTGGGGAAAAACCGTTTGTAAGGGGTGGTGTGAAAAAGCGTTTCATGCCAATGTCATTTAGCAGTTTTTCTTTCCAAACCATGAAGTTTCTTTGGATGTTGACTAGACTGTGGAGCCATATGGATTTGGCACTGGGAGATCCAGGCTGATTGCTGGACCAGACCCTTGTTTTCTTCAACAAGGTCACTGGAAAGGCTGATGTGGATTTCAGTTTACTTATTGGGAATGAGGTGGAACAAAGCAAGTGGTGATGTTTGCTACTAGACACAACCACTCAGATTTCAGAGGGCATCTAAGGATGCTTATAAATCCCGCTAGGGAAGAGCTCTCAGAATGTAATAGCTTTCCGTCTCCTTTTCTGTTATTGGGGTTTAAACCACAAGGCATTGCCCACGTTGGCTGAATGCTGGGCAATAGCTCTGAATCTTGCACAAGCATCTCTAGCCACTATAGTGGTCTCTGTTCCAGTAACCAGTTAAGGCCTCAGGTTGAGAAGATTTTTATTTCCTATCTGAAATTCTCAAAGCAAATAGCCTGAGGAAATCCCAAATGGAACCACAAAAAAAAAAAAAAAAAGGATTTTATGGGAATAACCTGTATGTAAGGGTTGGTGTGAAAAGTCATATTAAACTCCTCTTAGTCAGAAGGAAGAACTGGGAATTAGAATCAAATCAAATGTCAACTGGCTCTCCTCCCAGAATTTCTCTCTTTGTCGATGCCCAGGGTTGGTTTAACTAAGCTTGATTGTAATTTTGTGAAAAGCTTTCCAGCCCCCTTAATCATGAGTAACAAGTACCGTTGCCAATTAGGTGGAGCTACGCGGGGTGTTTGCATGGTTTGTTTCAAACTAAAAATGAATGTTTCAATAAAGCTAAAGGCAATTGTACAATGATTTTTTCCTTCTAAGAAAAAAATAAAGGCAAACTGAGAAAATAACTGGAGGTATTGTCTTTTCTAACACAGCAGCCAAGACAGAGTTTCAACAAGTATAACTCACCAACAGGTAAACCGGTATAAATATCAATGACGAAGCCTGGTCTTTGACTTCCACAGAGCGTAGCAAATTCATCTGCAAGGATTAAAGAAAGGTAGAGGCGGGTGGAGAGTGGTTAGCAGAGAGCAATAACTGGGCTGAAAGAAATTACTTTGGAAACCTTCTTGAAAGATATTTGTCTGTATTTGAAGAATTTAAAGTAAAAAGTAAATCTGAAAATTCCCATAGATGTAATCTTGTTTGTAAGACAAACCACGAAGGACAGATGATCTCAGGTTGACACGATGATGAAGGAAAAGCAGAGGTCTCCATGTAACATGCCACTCCACCCCACGCACTAGAGACAGTGCTTCCCTCCAGCTTGCATGACAGGATCTTGGGTATGAAGAACCCTTAGAAAAGCAAAGTGCTGGAGACGATAGTGAACAGAGCCAAGTTCTTGACATCACATCTACTAAGGACTAATTTGAGTCAGCCACCCTTTACCATCACTTAAATTTTTGGAGCTGGGCTTCATTTGGTATAGCACTCAAGTTTTTCATCCTTCCCTTTCTTTCCTCCCTTTCTCTGCTTTTTTTTCCTCTTCCTTTCCCTTTCAGCTGTTTTTCTCTTGCTTGACTTTATCAATCTTGATAAAAAGAGTTGCACCAAATGCTCTCAGAGGTCTAACTTTGAGATTCCATAATTCTAAATTATGACTGTAACTGGTATAAGATTGTTTCAATCTAATCTCAAGATGGCCACCACCTTATTGGTCATGCCCATTGAAAATTAGTAAAAATTTCTTAAAATATTTTAACCCAAATAGAAGACATTCTTCTCCTAGTGCTTTATTTCCTTAATCTGTGATTGTCCACATCCAAAAAGTGTCACACCAGCTGACATTGATCACCCAGAGAAATTACAGCAATTCCAAAAATATGTGTCAATTTCGAAGCTAAGGAAGTCATAGCTGGATTTAGACGATTTTCAACATGTAAAAATCTTGCATTTTATATTAAGTGTATATAGATTCTTAAAATGCAGGGAGTCGCTTTTGTTTTTGTGGTTGTTATTAAGTGCAGATACTCCCCAGAGAGAGAGAGAGAGAGACAGTCATGCCACAATCCCTTCACCATTTCTCCATTCTTCTGGGATTTTGGCCATGCACACATGTGTGCTTTGCATGATTTTCAAGTAGCTGGGGCTTGGACCACAATTGGTCACACGGGATTTGGTTCTGTTAATTACTAAGCTATGAGGCTGGCCCTTAGAGAGTCATTTTTGAATGAGAAAGTCAATCTACAACAGGGGTCTCTAAAGCCCCAGGGAAATGTGCAGTAATCCATGAGAATGAAAAACAAAACCAGGAGGACTTCTCTCTTTTGTAACACTTAATCTTTAAAATAGTACTTTTGTGTATATTTTATATTAGAACAGTTCACAAAAATAACAAATGTATTTTTCAATGTAATGAAATAAATGTAATGTAATGAAAATAAATATATATTGTACAATATATCATGGACCCATATAATTTTACATGTCAATTGAGTGTAACCCCCAAATATGTATATATACATATACACACACACACACATAAATATAGGGAGGAGGCCATGCCTCAATCCCTTCTTCTCCATTCTCCTCTTGGGATTTTGGGCATGCATGCACGGGCACCAGGTATGAGTTTTAAGCCACTGGGCCTGGGACTTGAACTGCAGTTGACTTCATGGGAGCCCAGTGACGTAACCATTATGCCATCTGCTGGTCTCACTCTTCAATATTTTTTTGATATGTATGATCAATAGTTTTGAAGACGAGGGGCCACAAAATGGCACAGTGGTAACACAATGTTCTGTGACGCTGACCTATATGGGAAGGTTCTAGGTTCACACCCAGAAACTTCCCTGTGTACATTTCCCTGGGTACTCTAATGCCTATAATCTGGGGCTGCTTAAAACTGGGAAAGGAGGGCCGGCAGATGGCAAAGTAGTTACATTGTTGGACCCACATGGCCAACTTCAGTTTGAGTCCCAGACCTGGTGGTTTGAAACTCAAGTCAGGTACGTGTGTGTACCCAAGATTCCAAAAGGAGAGTGGAGAAGAAGGGATTGCAGCATGGCCATTCCCCCTGGGTGGCGGGTGATTTCTCACTTTTCCTCTCACTGTCTCTGTCTCTCTCTTTTTCTGGTGGGTACACATGCCCTAAAGCAAAAACTTCTAAAAAAAATTAAAAACTGAGAATGGATGGCAGTGTCAGGACTGTCACAGTGCTGCCATCTCTCTGTCTCTCTCCTGTGTCTCTCATTCATGGAAGAATTCATTGAATTAACTTTTTAAAAACAGTTTTAAAGACCATTGATCAAGGTCAGGAGTTGGTAAACTTTTTCTTAAAGGCCCAGAGAGTAAACATTATTTACCTCTGCCATGAAGCAGCTTCAGATAATATGTCAATAAATTAGTGTGGCTTTGTTCTAATAAAATTTATTTACAAGCACCAAAACTTGAAGTTCATCTAACACTCACATGTCAAAAAATTTTTTTTTCTGATTTTTTTCAACTATTTAAAATATAAAAATAATTCTTTATTTGTGGGGCATTGAAAAATAAGCAGCAGGTTAAATCTGACCAAAGGTTATAGTTTGCTAACCCTCATCTAGATACATTTACAGGGTAGAGGTGTATCATAATTCTAAGTGATGATTATTACATTATTTCTGGATTAATGGATAGAATGATATATTTTAGCATAAAAAGAATTTCCTATTGCATGCTGTGTCAAGTAGTACCAAATAATAAATTTAATATTTTTACATATCAATGCAAAAATGAGATATGTGCTACAGAAAACCCTAATCAATACTTCGCATGATCATTTTATTTAATTCAAATCATAAAACTGATAAATTAGAAGATATATATGAGAAATGATAATATGGATGATATATATGATTTATCATATGATATTGGGTCAGAAAAGTCATGGTGCATTCCACATAGAAAAACAGAAAAAAAATGACTTTTCTGATGACCCAATATAAGAACAGTACACTGGGACCAAAAGATGGCATAGTGGTTTCTTCACTGGATTCCCATATGGCCGACCGTGGTTCAAGTCTCGGACCTGAAGGCTTGAAAACTCATCCTGGGCACTTGTGCATGCGTACCCAAAATCCCGAGAGAAGAAGAGAGGAGAAAGGATTGTGGCATGGCCATCTCCCCTGGGGGGTGATTTCTCACTTTCTGTCTCTCTCTGACTCTCTGGTGAGCGCACACACCCTATAGCAAAAATCTCTCTCTTGAGACCAACAGATGTATAATGGTTATGTTGCTGGATCCCCATGTAGTCAACAGTAGTTAGAGTCCTGGACCTGGAGGCTTAAAACTCATGCTGGGTACATGTGTGTGCATGCCCAAAATCCCGAGAAGAAAATGGAGAAGAGATTGAAGCATGGCCAACCCCCTAGTAGTAATTTCTTGCTTTCTATCTCTCTCTGTCTCTCTGCTGAGCACATGCACCCTATAGCAAAAAATCTCTCAAGAAAAAAAATCTCTCTCTAAAAAAAGAAACAGTACACCAAACTCCTCACTTCACTTACTCAAAGGGGATAATTTAGACTTGAAAAATCACATTAGATATTTCTTTCTCTATGAGAATATTAGAAGAAATTCTCTCAGTTTTCAATATCAGTAAAAGTCCTTTTTTTAAATGTTGAGTTTATATTATGGTCATTGAGAATTTTATACTTGATCATGTCTCCCTTTTCATGTGAGTCTCTGTTTGGAGCCAAAGCTATTGTCATTTCTGGCAAGTGCGTACAATTCCTGGCTTGGATTTTGTGCATTAGCCTTATTCATTGTTCCAGCTTTCTTTTTCTTGTTTTCCTTTTGCCTTGAGCGTTTTTCCTTATTATACATGCACATCTTTATAGGTTGCCTTAAATTCTTCTTGGAGCAAGATTAGTTTTAAATAAGTAAAACCATAGGAATTATCACCCACTTACTTGTCATAATAGGTGTGCCTAATGTGTCAAGTCTTTTAGTTACATGGGGAACTCCAGAACTGTGATAACAATGTCTGTATTTTTTGTGTGTGTCTGTGATAGCCTTGGTCTACAAGCTTGGTTATGAATTAGGGTATAAATTAGAAAGCATATTCTGTGACTCTGTTTTCAGCTGGAAGGACCAGGATCAACTGTCAATTTAAGTATTTGCCTTTGTGAGCCAGTTTTGTCTTATGAAGATAAACAATGCAGCCTTTTCTTCCTTTGCCAAGACTGAGTCTCTTAACAATGTTTGGGTAAATTATTGAACTGTAGTTTTGAGAATGTTGAAAATGAAACGCACCCGTGCTTGGGATGGGGCACTGCTCGCAGGGCTTATTCCAGGCCCGGCCAATGTTGTAGGAACAACAGCACATCTTCTTGGTCATGTTGAACAACAGCTCTCCGTCACAGGTCTGGTTGTCAGCATAGTAGTTTCTGTAGCACAAACTTCTTCTCATATCTAGAAGAAAGGGGGATGGGGAGGAACAGGGATGCCATGGGAGAAATCACAACAGGTTTCAAAGGGTTGTTCAAAGATCAAATTCCTTTAGAATTATACTGTAACTTGATGTTGATAAAGGCAGATAAAGCCCACTCTTACACAATTTCCAGCTATATGGTGCCACAAGAAAAGAGAACTTGGAGAAATGTATCCCCTGGTATTTTGTGCCACAGAACTAAGTCATGACGTAGCCGGAGCATTAATAAACTGTACATGACTCTCCACCCAGTCTCCTAGTAACAATTCTCCACTGCTCTTTGGCAGTTAACTTTCTCATTTCCGACTCATGATGTTTTAATACTGTTGGTCAGTGTTGTAAATATAATCGTATAAGGATACACCCAAAAGTCAAACAAAAGAAGTACTATTAAACTGTTGTTCGGGATTTTCCAACATTACATTTTAAAGAAAACTCCCAACCACCCCCAAGAGGTGGTTAAAAAAAATTCAAGACTATGGTTTGTCAGGGAGGAGGCTCAGAGTGAGACAGGAAAGGCATGCTCTTAGTCCGATGAGTAAGAGAACAGACACTAAGGACAGACAGCTGGGCTCGTGAGCCCTTTTACCGCTTTGCGGATGGGAACGAAACATTGTACGGCTTTGAAGGGCCGGACTTACCCATGCAGTTGTTCCCCCCATTGACTTGCATGTAGTCTGGGGGACATATACAGGTGTAGTTGCCAACGGTGTTGTAGCACGTTCCCGGACCGCAGATGCCAGGAGTCTCACATTCATTCACATCTATAAGCCAAGGAGAAAGTGGTATGCGAATATGAAAACCTCATTCTCTGGAGTGGTCTGGTCCTAGTGTCAGTGTAAATGCTGACAAGAGAGGAGAAAAACCACAGGGCACTTTGAAACTCAGATAGGAAAAGAGGGGCTCAGTTCATCTGTTTCCTTTCTCTGCGTGAATGTGTGCATTCTCAAGACAGAAGGACTTAGAAAAGGAACTCTTGCCTTCAGAAGTGAGTTCTTAACAGATGTGTTCATAACATACTTAAAGCCAGACAGATGGAAGTGTGCAGAAAGTAGAATTCTCAAATATCTTTCAGAAAGACAACTGTATATTCACAAACTCTATGGAAGATATTCAATATCCTGAAGTCATCCACAACTGGCTTTATGAATCTGCATTGACAGTAGGCAAGTCCCATCACCCCACTATTTTTAAACAAAGGAATTTGATTTTAATCTTTGTTAATGCCACGGGTCTTAGAGCTGTGCCATATGCACTGTGATGATCAACTAATACTAGTGAAGTTGTCATTGTCTAGGTCACCTAAATACATCTTTTGGAGAGCAAGAGGACTCTTTTTCATGCATGATACCCTAACTAGTTATGTGACTATGTGAACAGTAGGTGGATAAAAACTACCTTTCCCAGGCTGGCCCATAGCCCAAGAGCTCTGAATCCTAAAAGTGGTCAATATTTTCCATTTTTCCAGTGATACAGGATGAACAGGGGCCAACACTTGTATCATAAAGCCAGAGGACTGCCTTTAAAAGAAGCTCATTTAAATGCGTTAGCGCAGAGGAAGTGGTGGATAAAAAGAAGAGCCCAGAAGTGCCCTAAGTACAGTAGTTACTGAAATGGGACCTGTGCTACTCTAATAAAAAATGGCTTTTCTGTAGAGCATGGAAAACTCTTCTGTAAACATCAATGGGACTATGGCCCAGCATAATAAAAACTGCACTTCTTTCAGGAAAAGAGGGAGATTTAGGACTTATTGAAAATGACATCATGTCAAGAGCAGGAGTGTAAGCTGCCACATGTGCAGCATATTTATCTGACTTCGTTCTTGTTCAGACCATTGTGCTATATTGCTAAATTCTGTTTTCCTGGTAACCGTACGTTATTTTTTCATGCATGTTATTAATTTGGTTTTTTAATGGTGTTTTGCCATAGGGCATATGTGCTCATCAGAGAGAGACAGAAAGAGAAAAAGTAGAAATCACACTCCCTCCTCCCCACCGTGGGGATGATGACACTGCAATCCCTTCTCCATTCTCCTTTCAGGATTTTGGGCAAGTACACAAATGCGTCCATAGTGATTTTCAGCTGCCAGGTCCAGGACTCAAACCGTGGTTAAGCGTACTGGAGTCCAGCACCTATGCCACCTGCTGGCCTCAGATTGCCTTTCTTCTTTTCTTTTCTTTTCTTTTTCTTTCTTTTTTTTTTAAATTTTCAGTTGCCAAAGAGCATATGCACTCACCAGAGAAAGATAGAGAGAGAGAGAGGGAGAAAACACCCCCCCCATGGGATGTGGTGATGCTGCAATCTCTGTTCCATTTTCCAACCTGTCATGATTTAGGGTACACATGCACATATGCCCAGTATGTTTTTCAAGCTGCCAGGGCCAGGATTTGAACTGTGGTTGGCCATGTGGAATCTGGCTCCCTTAACCACTAGACCATAGGGCTGACCTTGCATGTTGGTTTTCTCAAATGAGTTCTTAATATCTGAAAACCTTATCATCCTATAAGGGACACTTACCATCACACACTCGCGTATCTTCATTCAGGTAGTAACCCGTTGGACAGCGGCACTGGAAACTCCCAAAGGTGTTGATGCATTTCCCTCCCTGGCACAACCCCGGGAGCTCCTGGCACTCGTCGATATCTATCAACATGAAGATGAAAGCATTTCTTTAGCACAGTTAATAAACCCAAAGAAGTTCAAAATGTGTGCACTGTAAGACAAAAGAAACAGAATTACCTTCCAAGATAACAGTGATTGGGTTTGGTCGGAAACCTTCTCCTCCAGGACAAAGAATTTTGTACTCGGCTAGTGAAACAAAAATTTGAAATGAGTTCTTTTGAATCCAAAATTTCTAGAAACAGACTTCTCAAGAAAAACACCAGCATATCCAACTGGAAATACTCGCTTTGAGAATTTTTTTTAGCCGTGACCCTACCTATCTGCACAAAGCAAGTTAACATCTGTGTGTGTACTTGTCATTTTCAAATGGTATTTATTATGTGTGCCAAAGGTAAGGCCACTCTCCTCAGTCTTTGGACCCTCCAAATATTTCTGGTAAACTATTTTATTCCCTATCACAGTCACTAGTCCTTTTTTCTTTTTATTTCCTAACAAACTTCATCTTGATTTTTATGTTTTATTCAGTCTTACTTCCTGAGAATTACTGCTTCACTTAAAAATGTTGACCAGTCTGTCTCCAAAACTGTTTCCAAACGGGGCCTGAGAAAAGCTGCTGTCTCTTGGTTCCTATCCCACCTCTCTCCTTAATGACTGGAGACCTTTCCTGCCCTTCTGTTTCTAAACAATGGCAATACTGATTCCCCTGCTCTCCAAAAACAACTTTCTGTGGTGTCTTTTGATGCCCTCCAAGGATTCTGTCATTCAAGTAGTTCACTCAAAAACACCGATCTCAGTGCTACGCGTGGTAGTGTGACACATTCGAGAACGAGGGATTAAAATGGCACTGAGCTGCTGTAGCGTCCTGGTACGCATCTGTAGGATCGGTTCTTTCAAGATCATCACAGTCTTTCCAAATCTTACAATCTCTGTCTGGGCTTTCTGAAATTATATGTACGTAAGTGTAAATGTGCATATATTCCGGGTCTAATGTTGACCCAGATTTGGGGTGGGGAGGGTCTCTATCACTCTGATAATAATAATTATTATTTATTTTTATTTATTCATTCATTTATTTTAATTTGACCAGAGAGAGACAGAGAGAGACGGAGAGAGGGAGAAAGAGGAAGTGAGAAAGCAAACCACCAGGTCTGGGACTCGAGCTGTAGTTGGTCATGTGGGAGTGCCCAGTGCCTTAACCACCACCTGCTGACTCTCCTAATTAAAAATCTTGGTTTGCCTCATTCAACACCAGTGGAACTAGGTATCCTCATCGGTTACATTTTCTCTTCTCATTCTGTAATCCCATCCATTGTTTTTAAAGTGTCTTCTTTCAGGTCACACCCCTCCTTAAAGACCCAATGAATGCAAAGATGCACACAGTGATCACTACCCTTTCCAGAACTGACTTCTCCTTTCTGAAGAGAAGACAAAAGTTGATGCCTGCTGAGCACTCATCCCTGAGCTGGGGGGGTGGGGGTGGGGCTTTGCATGAGTGATTTCATTGAATCCTCTGAGGTATTTTACGAATGTGAAGTAACCTGTCAAGGCTCCAGGGGTAACAATGGTAGAGTCCTAATTTAAAGCATGTGTGTTCTTCCTTCCAGTCAGGGACCGGGTCTGATTTTCTTCCTTCCCTTTTGGAGGTCCAAATTGAATTACAGTTCTCATGTTTGGGCCCTATTTTGCCTAGTAGGCTGTATATCTTTGAAGGCAGGATCTAGAGTAATGCATCTCTGCACATGCAAAGGACACACTCTGGGTACTCAACAAATATTTTTAGAGAGGTAAATAAATGACCTTTCAGCAAGAAAAGAACCAATACCTATCTCAACACAGCCTGTAAGCAGTAGTCACTGACTTTTTCCAAAGAAACTGTATCTGATTCTGAATGGAAGACCCACTTTGAAAACTGGGAACCTTGTAACTTTTTAAGAGATGTGTTATTTATGTCCTTAAAAGTGCATTCAAAAGGTTTTTTTTCCATGTCATTCAGTAAGAATGGAATAATATTCTACTGCATAGTTGTTTCACAAACTGTTTCTTTTTCACCTAGGGACACTCTGGTGAAAGTGAGAGCTTCCAAAACTAGCCAACACATGACAAGAGGGAAGATGGACACTCTGGTGAAAGTGAGAGCTTCCAAAAGGAGCCAACAGATGACAAGAGGAAAGATGAGCAGTGTGCCCCATAGAAGGCAAGAATACAGTATAAGTAACCTAGCCTGGAAAATCTTTAAAATAATGCTGTTGGCATTTCACTCACACAGGCATGAGATGTCACCGACAAGCCAGATGGGGACACTTACTGAACACCAAACTGGGAATGTGGCCCTTCATCAGGGTGAGAGGATCGATCTCCCTTGCCTGATCTTAGAGACTAGCAGCAGCCTGCTCCCTGTGTGGCTTTTCTCCTGGAGCTAGAACTGGCTTGAAGTTGGAATGGAAATAAGTAGGAGGATGTCCACTTACACGTGTTCACAGCAGGGCACAGCTCACATGGAGTACCCCAGGCTTTACCCAGAGAACAACAGCAGGAAGCCTTGGAAACACCAACTCCAATTTCATTGCTACAGGCTGTATCTCCATTGTCTCCTCGAGGTCGGACATCCAAATAGCAATTTCCAGAGCGGGTATCTATTTACCATACACAAACAGAAACGTGTCAGGCAGATTTTTCTACTTGAGGGCTGAAAATTCAAACCTACTTCAGAAACTGTTTAACAAACACAAGTTACATTTACCGAGAAACCAAAAAGTATCCGAGAATACCATGCTGAGATTTTCCTATAGAAAAGGTCATTGAAAGTATAAACCAGAGTTAGGAAATGTTTTAATTTCTATTTTTTTTTTTTGTAAAGAATTAATTGGATTGTCCGAAAAGTCATGAAACATTTTTGCATAGAAAAACACATCATGACTTTTCCAATGACCAAATATTTATTTCATTTTATTTATTATGATGATGACTAGTTTTTTAATTTGTTATAGGACATGTGCAAGAGAGACAGAAAGCCATCAGGTCTAGGACTTGAACCGTGGTCAGCCATATGGGAGTCCAACACCTCAACCACCACAACATATGCTGACCCCAGGAAATGTTTAAGTTTCTATACTATTAGTTTTACAAAATTCAGGGAGAAAATGTTCAGTGATGCCCTAAAAACAGTAAGTCATATGTGTCTCTGCAAAGTTTGTGAGATCTTACCAACACAGCCAACTCGAGTCGGATTGAGCTCAAAATCAGGGGGACAATCGCACGTGTAGCTCCCTGGAGTGTTGATGCAGTTGCCACTGATGCACGTGGTTGGATCCAGACACTCATTAACATCTAAAGCCAAACAACCAGAGCCGGCATTACCCACTCAGCCAATGCAGGGCAGACATCAACATAAAAACAGTAGCCACATCTGGGCTCCAAACAAGAATTCCTAAGTTACTAGTTATTAGTACAACCTAGAAATGTAGTCTTCCCCTTCTGAAACTAAACCCTTCAGGAAGGAAATGTCATAGTCTTTGGTCCTTTTCTCCTGGAACTCATTTACCATTCATGTTTGTCATCAGGATAAAATACAAAACTTAGGAACTCAGAAAAATATTCCAGTCAAGGTAACAAAAGGCAAAACAAGGCTGTGACCTCGATCAACCAAAAATTCAGACATGGGCTTTCAGAAAATCCATTTAAGATGTGTGGCTTGTTATTCTGTCAAATGAGAGCAAGATGTCCCATGGAGCCCTCAGGAGCGACCTCAGCTGTTGCCCTCACACCCACACAGGCATGAGGGCAAGCGAGTTTCTTCGGCCCTGCAAAGAATCTCTCTCCCATCATTGATGCTAGGTTGACTATCTCTCTTTCAGTTTCTATTCTAAAAATATGTGCAGAATTCCAGATACTGAGGACATGAGTTTGGCAAATTCCACCCCTGACCAATCCTATTGTCTATTCTGAACACTCATGAAATACTCAAGAATAGACTAACTAATCAGAGAAGAAGGGTTGGGGAGTAGGAGGACATCTTTCCTCCCCTTAGAATGGAGACCCTCCTATGGGTTCCACTGTAGAGGATTCATTTGCTCAAACTGCATGTGAACTTGGAGGGGCAAGCATAGACTAACAGAGTAAGGTTAGAGAGTATGATGCTGATGGTGACCGGGGACACTGAGGAGAGGGTATGGACCACAGAGAAGCCACTTGTTGAGGTATGCTAGGTGCCTGGCTTGGTGTTACAGTCATTTCTAGAAAAATCAAGGGACAACTGGGTGCCTAGGAAGAACACTCTGGAGAGTCCTGGGTCCTGTCTAGGTGGCTGACAAGGCAGATTTTCCCTGAAATCCCAAGTTTATACATAACACGTCACAGAACTTATTTCCCCAGTATCCCTGAACAGGACAGAAAGCTGAGTTGCAAATGGCTCTCATACTCTTAACTCAGTGCCAAAGAGGACCAAGTGGCAGTCTTCCTGGTGCTTGTAGCTTTTCTAAAATATTTTCCTATGTTCCCCACAAACGCTTATAGATAAGAAAGTGATTGATGGGTGGCTAAGTTACTCTCGTGACCGCTGGCAGGGCAAGGGCAGGATGGAGTGGATACCACCACACAGAAGTACAAAGAGGAAACGCAGACCATAGGGCATGGCCTTCAGAAGGAAATGGAAAATTTACCCAAGGAGAAAAGGAAATGGCTGAGAAGCCCTACAGCTGGAGCACCCCTGGAACATTCTTTGGTAGCCATGAGCTCTACTCTATGGCCATGAACTCTGCCCCCCCCCCAACAGAGTATTGACTCCTCCCTCCATGACCTGACATCTAGTCAGTTCCAGGTCTGAGAAAGTCTGAAATCCTGTGATTCCAAATGCTTCACCTCACTTTCCCTTTGCCTGTGTGGTCCCCACAGCCGCGGGCCCAAGAACACCTGGGAGCGGGTTGCGACGAGAATGGAAGTCTTACCCGTGCAGTTCCCACCGCTTCTGTCCAGTTCGTAGCCTATCTCACACTCGCAGCGGAACAGCCCCGGGAGATTGTGGCAGGTTCCAAAGACACAGATGTTCGGAAGGGAGCACTCATCGATATCTCGGGGAGGGAAGGAAAAAGAAGGGAAGTTCACATTTATTTTTTGGATTAAGAAATCACCTAATATAATTAGGTAACTGTGGATCATGTTTAAAAAAAAAAAAAAAAAAGACTTCCAGATGTCAGACTAGTCAGGTCTCCCAGAGATTTTAGATGATTTGTCATGGGCAAGATGTCTCCTGGGTGTGAGGTGATCTTCCCTTTACACACTGAACGCTGGGCTCTGCATTTTATAGATACGCATCTCAACTCTGGTGTTTCACGTAGGCTGACATCATTTTTCAAAAGGCAAGTCCCAAACACTACTTTAGAGTGAATCCTTTGGTTATTTTTACATATTCCTTGGTTTTGTTGTGAATTAAAAAGTTTAAGAGCCATAGAGGCTTTGTGGTAACTGTCATAACCAGTTTTATAATCCTCTGTGTCCCTAGCACTATGGTTCGTTTTGCTGATGGCGATCTATAAACTGCAGATGGTTCTTCCGGGGCTCTGTCCCTGCCTCGTGTTAACACATTGTTTGTGCAATTGACACGTGGACACGTTTATAGGCTTGAGACTGGCTTTAAATAGCCAAGACCGCTCTGCTGGCAATGATTTATATTAAGAACAAACAAACAAACAAAACCTTCTCTTATGGCATTAAGAGAAGCGAAACTTTCACTGAGACTAGTTGTGTTAGTGGAGGTGGCACAGGACCTGTTTAACTTGGACATTTGGAGGGACAAAAGTAAACAAGGCATGAGGCGCATGACCAATAGCCTCAGAGAAGTTTTATATCAAACTCTGCATATTTAACATAAACTGTATAAAGAACACCCATGGACCCATAACAAAGAAGTGTTTACCCAGAAATACATGCAGGAATTAGTATACATGTTATGGCTCAAGACTGATGTTGATTTCGTGTCTTATTAACAGCAAACAATTATTACCTAATACACGAGTCAGGCTCTTGTCTGAACGTCTACTTTCAATCTTTTTAGTTCATTGTAGTAACTAATTCTTTTCGGTGAAGAAGAATTAACTTTCACAAGCATTGGTAAAGAGGATTATCTTGCATTGTCTGATGGAACCCATCCTTAGTCAATGGGTTCCTATGACTCTTCCAACACTTCTCAGGAAGACAGAGCCTGAGACACTCCATGGCATATGACATTATCCCAAGGGGGTGCCCTACTGAACAGATTTGCAAAAGACTGCTTGACATTCATATGCATTACATATTTAGAGAACACTGTGAGGCATACCCAGGGCATTATTCTACATTTAGAGGGGACTACCTGTTCTGCCGTTATTTAAAAGCCTTTATTTTTAGTAACCAATAGTAAAAATGGAAAACTCTATTTTTCTATGTAAAGATACTCTTCCAGCAGGATGTTATCGGGAGACCTGCACTCCGAGTTAATTTCCCCAGCAACAGGGATAAGTGGCTGTACTGACTGAACCACACTGGGTGACCTTCTCTTTCCTGTGACCAGTGATGTCCCTTGCAGGCCATTTGGCCAAGGCTGTTCATGCTGCTTATGGCTAGAGAGCTGAGATGTTCTCTGTACAAAGAAAAATAGTCCAGCTGGAGACCCAGGCCGTCTATAGACTGAACTGACCAGCTTTGAAGTGAAGCCAAAACACACCTCAGTTTAAAAAAAAAAAAAAAAGGCATCTGGAATGTTTAAATAACCTGAACTCATCAGCCCTGCAAGGCTCCCCTGGCTTGCCCATCAGTTACCTTCACAGGCTTTCCCGTCGGCACTGGGCACAAAGCCCATGTCGCACTCACACCGGTATCCTCCCGGGGCATTGAGGCACTGGCCATTGCCACAGAGATTCAGATTCTCGGAGCACTCATCAAGATCTATGGGATAAAGAAACATGGGTTATTCTTCCTCGGTTAGGAGCTTTCCAGTTTGTCAAGTCCAATAGTTTTTGTAATTTTTGTAACTGTCAACTTCCTGAGTGTAGCAGTGTTTCATCCTAACTTCGAATTGGCACATTTAAACTCCTTTGTTTTTCACTTTTAAATGTTAACATTGAATATGCAGGGAACATGGGGTTTAGATACAGAGTCTTGGATGCTAAGTTACCCCTAATGATATAAAATGTGTAACAGGTCAGATGACTCACCACCTGAAGGCTCTTTTAAGAAGGATCAGACACCCGGTGGGCATGTCCACGACAGGAAATCACGTATCATGGTTTGTGCCTGTTTTACAAGTTTCAGGCTCAGCTCCATGGGCAGCAAGAGAGCTGGGATGGCGACTTTCGAGGGGAACAGAATGCCTGCCTGCTGACCACGACCGTGTTCTTAACTCACAGGCACTAGACATCAAACCCATGAGCCATAATGCTGGAAAAGTAATGCGAGGTTTCTAATAACAAAATGTCACCAGAATGGGCAAAAATGATTTCAACTATGAAACAACTTTCAATGAGTTAAAAAAAAAAAAGAAAAACCATTTAGGCCAGCCAGTAGCATGCTGGTGGATTGTGGATGGCCAACTGCATGGTTTGAGTCCCAGACCCAGTAGCTTGCAAAACACACTTGGCATGTGTGTGTGTGTGTGCACATCCAAAATCCTGAGAGGAAAATGGAGAAGGGGATGCAATATGGCTATCCTCAGGGGAGGGGGGGAGGTAACTTTCTCATTTTCCCTCTCTCTCTCTTTCTCTCTCTCTAGTGAACACATGTGCCTTTTTGCAAATTAAAAAAAAAAATTTGTAATTATATAACGGGCCTTGGCTTCCTAGCCTCTTTTGTGCTTAAGCCTCATCTTATTAGCAAAGTGCTCAGGATAAATGAATGCTTTAAGTCATTTGAGAAGTTAGTCTACCTAAGAGCCAATGAGGTCTCACTATTTCATGTAATCCAAAGCCTTGACATAAAAAGTGCTGTCTGGGTATACGTGCACATGTAAGTACATGTATAATTTATACAGTCTCTTCTCTAACCACGTGTGTGTGTGTGTGTCTGTGTGTGTGTGTGTGTGCGGATACATATATATATATATACACATAGCAGTTCATGTTAATTCTGAGACTATTAATTAGAGCTAAGAAGAAAACTTTATTAATATGTTGTAAAACTGGAAGGAAATAAGTTCCTTACAAAGTGGCTATTCAATTCCTACCAATACCAATGTGGGAGGAGGAGGATGATAACAATGGCCAGTGACAGAAAACTTTTTATTATTCTCCTGACTCCAGAACATCTAGTCCTTTTTCCTTGTGTGGCTTTATACACAAATTTACCCTTGGTTTTGAAAATGAGTCATCAGTATGAAGTAGGCACAGAAATAAAAAGGCTAGGCATATTAAAGGAAGTGTGATTTGTTTTAAACTGACAATCTCATTTTATACGGTGTTGTATGTCTCACACCGCCCTATCTGACCTGGCTCAAATTTTGATTCTCTGGGGGATCTATCAATAGTTTTCAATGACTGATCTTTTCCTTCCTCTGATGGAGTCTTCAGAAAGGACTGACAGTCTAAAAGCTGTGGACACCTTGCTTCTCCAACGATGCTTACATGGCTTTCAGCGTGAGCCCACCTGTGCAAGTGAAGCCGTCGCCCGTGTATCCTTCCTTACAGAGACAGCGGTAAGACCCCATGGTGTTCTTGCAGTCTGCATGCTGGCTGCACATGTGGGTTCCATTGGAGCATTCATCCAGATCTTAAGGAGAAAGGTCACATCATCACTAACGGAAAGCATGGAACTTCAGATCAACACTATGCAAATTAAATGTACCTGTAGAGAGTTCGTATTTGCATGTTTATAATCTATGCAGTTCATGACAAGGATTTCTGCAGCTCGCCAACTCACCGGTGCACTTGATGCCGTCCCCGATCCACCCGGGACTGCAGCTACATTTGAAGCTGCCGGCTGTGTTGGTGCACACAGCATGCCTGCCACAGTTGTGGGCTCCAATTTCACATTCATTGATGTCTAGAAAAACAATTAGCAGTTTAGAAAACAAAAAAAGCTTAACCCAAATGCTTTTGTCTCTTTTAAATAACTTAGTAATATTCATAAGTTGACTTGCTTTCATGCTTTCCACAATATAGTGGCTCATCTGAAAATTCATGGTACATTTTTGTATAGAAAACCATAAAAAAGTCATGATTTTTCCAATGACCCAATAGTGTGGATTAGTTTAGCAACTACTTATACATTCTCTGTACAGTGCCCAGCTTTAAATTTCAATTTATAAAGAAAGAACAATAGGATGGTACTTGCTAGTATTAATTCTAATTACTTGTCTTTATTTTAATGTAAGTGTCCAGTCCCTGGCAAAGCAAAGTGAACCTCTTTCCAGCTGAAGATTTAAAAGTCAGTAGCAGGGTCAGCTGGTGGCACAGCGGTGACATGCTACTCTGAGATGCTGGACCCACATGAGAAGAGTCTCATTGCAAGGCCTCCCTGTGCATGCCCAGTGCACACATGCATGCTCGTGACATGTGCTGACTGAGGCTGGGAGTGGATCTCAGCAATAAGGACCTTGCTGGGTGAGCCTATTTCTCCTCTTCACCCCCATCTTGTCTCTCTCTCTCTGAAGAAATAAATAAGCTTAAAAAAAAATGAGTTGCCTAATGTTCTATGGGATGAATACTCATGGTTTTATGTTTCTATTACTCATATTTTTATTAGTTGACTATAGAGCAGATATACATTGTTTTCATATCTTACATAGATAAAGGAATAGGATGTTTTTGGCATATCAGAAATATGTTTTGCATCGGGGCCAGCAGGTGGTGTGATGGACTGGACTCCCGTGGCCAACTATGGTTCAAGTACTGGACCTGGTGGCTTGCTTTTTCATTTTCCCTCTCTCTCTCTTTTCCTAATCAAACTGGAAAATAATAAAGTTAAAAGAAAAAAGAAAAAAAAAGAAATGTTTTGCATCATATTCTATGTACTAAGTACATTTTATTCTTAAACCGCTGTGTTATTTGGTTACACTTAATTTCTATAAAAGTTTTACTTTAGGTATTGCTAATTCAAGAATGTGCAGAAAATGTTCCTAAAAGCAATATGTGGACTGTCTTTTCTCTAGCTCCTCATGGTTCTAGGACGTTGGAGAACCAGGCTTTCTTGCATATTTTATGTTAAACTTGAGTCGATTTAATGGCAATTTTATCAGAATATGGAGTACTGGCTTAGGGTCACAGAGCTGAAAGAGTACATATTCTCTAAAATTCATTTCCCAAAATTCCATTCCCAAATCTAGCCAAGATATAATATAAAAGTGTTATAGAAAAGAATGTATGGTATGAAGTGAAATACATTTTGTTCCTCTAAATTAAATAATGAGTTACCCTCATAATCAACTTTGTTACTAACGACAGAAACTCATAGTACTGTGGTTTTAAATGGAAAACAATATCTAATACAAAACTTAGATCAAGAAGGTTCATTTTAACATACAAAATGTTGCAGTAATTTCCCATGATCACCTCAACAGTGGCATGAAAAAGAAACTGGGTGAGCAACTTAGGTTTACCCTTTTGTCTGCTCAAGAAGCCCAACAGAATGATTTGAAAGTGTGTGAAAACAGGCTGTTTGCCAGCTGTTCCGGCTGACCGTCTGAAACCATCCTGGGATCTTTGGATTCATCATAACTTCTAGATCAATTAATCATGACAGATTTCTTTTACACAAACAATCTGTAATATCATTAACAATCATAAAATGGAAGCATGCCTGGAAAAATGTCCTTGGAATTACAAAGTACTGTATAGGTGAATTTTAACATAACGTTGGCAGCCAGATGAACCTTTGGGTCAAGAGCGGCACAAACCAAGCAGCTTTAGGTTTGTGATGTGGAGCTTTAACAGACTGGATAATCCAGCAGGGTGCATTCCAAGGAAGTGAGGAGGAAGGCCAACACCAGGATAGTCAGGATAGTCGTGCTAAGTAGGCACAAGAATTCACGCAAGTAGGGCTTCCCACACCAGACCTAATGGACTCCACAGAACGCTCACAGAGTTTCCTAAGCAGGGCATGGACACTCCTTTCTTCCTCCGGTAATCTCTCTCCTCACAGGTAATGACGCAAACTTCCACTTCTGTGGAGTCCTGCTGTAATTTCCCTCCCTTATTTGTCATGATTCCTGACAAATCAGCTTAGGTGAAAACAATCCTTCACTTGCATAAGCCTCTAGGAGTTACAGAATCAAGGGATTTCTTAGGTGAAAATAATTCAGAATTCTACTCTTCATAGTTCTTCAGAGGAAGACACAGAGGTTGGGCCCCACAGTCAGTGAGGGGCAGAGCTAGATCTGTCTGGAACTCAGTTTCCCTGTCTGCTGATGGGGACTTACTCCCTCGGGGCACAGCTGCCCCATCAAACTCATTTCTTTCGCTTTATCGAGATTTTATTCTGTCTTGTTTTATGAAAATCTCAAAATATTGGTGAATATGTCTGACAGACTTACAGAAATTGTCATGAATCTCTTCCACGAAGCACGGTTTTCAGAGATGACCCTAGTCTGCCATCTAGTAATTTTGTAATCTTTTTCTTCTAATTTTCTAATGACCAAAGGTACCTTTATTTTCTTCTGGTTTTACCTTTCCTACTTCATCTTGCAGTTAAGAAAATTACTATTTCCTTTAAAAGGAGAGTCCCCCTATTTTTTTAACCATGAATAATATGCTAATATAAATTTATAATTCAAGGATATATTCTCAGTTTTACCAAAATGCTTTCAAGGTGGAAAGAAATTATACTTGTAAGAAGCTGAGTACCATGGGTTTAGGAGTATTAGCAGAGGGTAGCCAGTATCCAATTTTCCATTTTTTTAATACTTGTGTAAAAATTATCTCAATGTCTTAAAGTCTTGATATGTAACAAGTGAATCAGAAAGACTTAAAGTGTTCATTAATCATTTCCATGGCACTTGGACCTAGGACTGTACTTTATTATAAAAACAAACAAGCAAAAAAAACCAGGAGGGGAAACTGAGCCATAAGAAAACAAGCAAGCAGAATGCTGTATTGAAACACTCTTCAATAATGTTAAGGAAACAGCACACACTTGCCAAGAACATCTCTTTCTGTACAAATGTTCTCCTTCCCCCACAAGTTTGCTCCAGACAGAAAATTCCTTTTTAAGATTAAGAATAAGCATATGCCAAGAAAAGCAAAGAAATTCAAATTGAAGGCTGACAGTGCAACCTCCTTAACCCCACATAGCCTCTGTCACAGAGACGCAGGTCCTATGTCTAAAGCTCTCTCGCAGGCACGGGCGTGATCTGAGCAGACTCTTTGCAGAGGTTCCGGGCCTTCCCTGCCCAAGTCTGCTCTCTGACGACTACAGGCTGCGCTCTGAGCTGCACCGGCCTCCTCTTACAGGCACACAAGACAGGCTGGATCACCCACACAAACACCTGCCCTCCTTGCCAGCTGGGCTTCCATCATGTGGACCTTATGCAGCAGGGCTGGCACGCCATGGACTCTCCTGATTAGGCATTGAGGAAGAGGGTGTTCCAGTGAATGGAGAGGCTGAACGTGAACACTACTTGGATTTCTTAATTTGGATGCAAATTTGAGCCAAGATTATTAACTGAACACCCATGGTGTTTTCACAGGCTGACCGCCAGTGTTGGAGAATTAAGAGTGATAAGAAACTGGAAGGAAATGAACGTGAATTCTTACTGACTGCTGGTGGTTGAAGTCAATGATTCACTCCCATGGATTTGGACCTACCAGAAAGAAGCATTTCTCATGTGAAAGGAACCAGACAGTTTGAGAAATGGAATTACCCAGAAACCCTGCTACTTTAACCGAAAACAATTCTTTTTTTATTCCATTTAATGGAGTCCAGCTAACACCGTAGAAAGACTTGAGTTTCATGGCCGGCTGACTGACTGAGCACGTGATGGGAAATAGGTTCTTACAGATCAGCTTGTGGAAGCAAGACCTGCCAAGGATGACCGAGCAGAAACCTATTTCCTCTTCTTCCAATTTGCTGTCTAATTGCGATTATGTAGAGTGAGCAGCAAAAGTCTTATGTTGGGTCACAGAACAACTGTCATCGAGCCCACTTGAGCCAAGGGTAGAACTGTCTAGTTTCAAGCAAAGGTACATTCTCTCCCCATTAAATTGAATGTTGCCCTTAGCAATGACCACAATGTGGACAAAAGCTCAAGGAGAAAAAAGGAAACCCTCAGCATCTGTGTGGGCTGGGAATGTAAGTCAGTGGGTGGATTCTGAAGACTGCTAAAGTGATTGGGGGAAAAAACATGTTTATTTGTTAAAATGGAAACAATCAGTAATGACAAGGGAGCCGAAATATTTAGACAAAGATGTAATGGAGCCCAGAGGTCTTTTCATTTTCTTCCCCAAAGTTCTCATGAAACAAAGCTCCTCCTTATGAAATAGCATACATATTTGTATAATTTCTTTATAGAGCACTCATAAAAAAAATCCTACCTATTGAAATAAGTAAGTAGATACATTTCCTTTGTCAGTGATCAAAACACAGTTCCAGTTCTGTTCCTGTTATTTGCTGTGTGGCTTGCTTATTCAATTAGGCAAGCCACAGCTCTCTATTTACATTAGTAAATATGAACATTCCTTTTAACACGGTCATCACCATGGGAACCTGATGGTATTCTAAGTTGTGAGTGACACTAATTTTAAACTAAAGGCAGGCTAAAAGAACCCTAGTTACATGGGATTAAGAAAAAAAAAAAAACATTTGGGCCCAGATTTTTAAAGACTTGTTTTTAAGTATACCAGACATTCCACCAATTTCTGTTTCTATGAGTCGCTTCCAACCAAATGTGATCTCCTTAGTTGTTAATAACAATATTACAGTGGAGCTCATTCTTTCTCTCGTCTGTCCAGTGCAGGTCACTAGAGTGCTATTTATCTGAGGAAAACATCTGAGTAATTGTCGGGCACCCTGATAATCTGTTCAAAGTCATAAACTGATGGGAGGAACTACAAACAAAATCCAGGGTTTTATTCCTTTAGCTGAGAATATCACAAGCCCTGTTCCCATATCAAAAGGGCCACAGAGCTTAAGTTTTCCCTCAGTGCTAGCTGGATTTTATCCAATTGAAAAACAATTTCTGGCTGCAATTTAAAAGAATGGGGGGAGAGCTAACTCTTAGAGAAGGATAGAGTGCTCTGGGGCCAGCAGGTGGTGTGGTGATTGGGGCGCTGGACTCCCATGTGACTGACCATGGTTAGAATCCTGAACCTGGCAGCTTGCTTTCTCACATTCCCTCTCTCTCCCTCTGTCTCTCTGGCCAAATTTTTAAAAATAAATAATAATAACAAATAAAAGTAAATAAATATTTTTTAAAAAAGAGAAGGATAGGGAACCAGCAGTTAGCGTAATGGCTATGTCGCTGGACTCCCACGTAGCCGACCGCGGTTCGTGTCCCGGACCCGGTGGCTTAAAACTCACGCTGGGCGCGTGTGCGTGCGTGCCCAAGATCCCGAGAGGAGAATGGAGGAGAAGGGATTGAGGCGTGACCATCCCCCCTGGGGGGTGATTTCTCGTTTTCTGTCTCTATGTCTCTCTCTGTCTGTCTGGCGAGCGCATGCGCCCTACAGTGAAAATCTCTCCAAAAAAAAAAATTAAAAAAAAAAAAAAAAAAAGAGAAGGATAGGGTGGTTCTTTGATTCCCCATCTATGTGTCTCTTCTTATGGTTTCTTAAAAGGCTGCTACTCTTAATGTAAAACTGATGTCATCTCATCTAATATGCAGTACACAGTTCTTGTCACCACAGTCTTGTCTTCACAATTTTCTATTTGATTATGAAAAACAAGCCCTGCAACATACAGAGTAAAGTTTTCTTTCTGAACATGTATTTCCAACATGTATCAGGAAACAGTAATCTAGAATTTTGCTAGACTAGAAATGTCTTTCATCAAAATGGCCTCTGTACATTGTCTGTATATCTCATTTAACCCAACAACAATAGCTTCTATTTATTGATCAGCACTGTGGTAGGGGTATTCTATACATTATAGCTTATTTTCTGAAAATCATATTCATGTGGCATAAAATATAAGCTCTTTTCATGGCGAAAGGCCTAAAATAATCAACTGTTTGCTGCGCATGCCCTAGTTAGCTGAAATCTGGAGCACAGAATTGAAGACAGCCTTTTCTTACAAGAAATGAAGACTATTCCTTCAGATGAACGTCTTCCTTCTGAAGCATCACTGCTCTCTGGGTTGAACTTTCAGTGAGCTCAGCTAAGCCAAACAACGATATTATCCTCTCTTAAGTATGACACAACATGGAACCTTCTGTCCTTTACCACCAGACCACAATTCTTTACTAGGACTTGTATTTATACTGGCAGCTAAAAATAACGCTTGAACCACAGATATAAAGATCTAAACATGCTTGGTACCTGAGCGATCCCATGAGGACTTGAAAGTTTTAAACACTGGGCCATTTATTAAAATGGACCCCTAGACAGGCTTCAAATAAAGAGCAACAGAGTGGGCATGAAAATACCTCCGCTGCATACTTCTTTCCACAATTTGACTAGAACCTGTGATTTTTTTGAACCAATAGTATTATTACCACTGTCCTATCTATCAGCACATTTAACTGAGCATTATTGGCCAATTTGAAACGAGCACAAATAGATTTGTTTTCCTGAAATAAGTTGATATAGTGAAAGGAAGATATGTACATTTGCCGCACTGAAAATCTGCAAATGTTTTAATGTTTAAGTCACAAGGGCATGTCAAACTAGCTTTTAGAATTGAAGTCTGTTATGTTTATACAGTTACCTAATTTAAGCTCACCACAGTCTCCAGTATGGTTTAAATTATGTTACATGCCATCGTCTATTACATTAATATAAGTACCTACAGCCAAACTTTATATTATTCTATGTACTTAATATCATCATCTCATATTTGAAAATACCAACTCAGCACTTATAAAATGACGTCATTGCCACAGAGAGACTTCTTCCATTTGGCATTTAATAGGACAGTCTTCTGTAAATATCATCAAAATATTTTCTCATATGCTATTGGTATTTGATAAGCAAAACTGCAAACGGTTCTCTTATTAATTTGTAAACCTTGCAAAGTCTATAACCAAAGACTTATTTGAGCTAACACAACTGAATATACCACAAATGCTCTAACTTAAGAAACTAGAAGACTGGCAAGAATTGACGAGATATTGAATTATAGGATGTTTTATTTCAGAAGCAATTTCAGTTATAAAACTGTAAATAGAGTATTGCCAAATGCAGTTATTGAGAAAGGCCTGCTTTAACTAAAGGGATATGTATGTTTGCTGAGTATGCATGTTCACTATTTTGACATGAAAATGTGATTTTAATGTCATAAAAATGTGTTACCTACGGTGCTCATTCATTTATATGTTTCTTCTCTACCCTCCAAAGGCATCAAAAAACTCCAGCTTGGATCTGATATAAAGAATTTCTAAGAAGTGAAAGTTAAATGAATGAAAAATATACAAAAGGCTTTTTAATACAGTTAAAATGTTGGAAAACTTATATTAATCTATAATTATAGCAGTCTCTTAACCACTTAATACTTTATTGCCCAAATTAAAAAACAAAACAAAACAAACAAACAAACCAACAAAAACTTACCTGTGCAGCCAGTTTTTCCTTTTTTGCCTGAATAGCCCATATCACAGTGGCAGATAAATGAGCCTTTAGTGTTTTCACAAGTTCCACTTAGGCAGATATTTGGATTCAGGTCACATTCATTGACATCTGTAACACATAGATGTTATTAATACATGTAGCTATTTGCTATCATTGAATACGTTTTCTATGAGATGAAGTAATTATGACAAGCAAGTTAGAAAAGGTATAATGCTTTCACTGAGGGGGAAAAAATGTTCTATTTAAGGAACCTAATTTGCATTTGCTCTCTGGCTAATCATACAGACTGGCTCTTCTCTGGCCCACAAACAGGGGTCAGGGAATCAATCTGATTGGCTCCAGGTTGAATGTAGAGCTTGTTTATGTGACAATCTGGGGGAAAAAAATTTGAACAGTATAGCCTATGGCAAGATAAAAATGTTAATACATGATACTAACAATTTAGCTTCCATATTTTAAAAGAAAGAATAAATGAACTGGTGGTCTCAGCACAAGCAGTTACAAACTCCCCTTCTTTCCCAAATAAAAATAATTTTTTTTTCCCATGACATTCACAATAATTTCTAGGACTTCTTAGATTTTCGGTCAAGGTTTTTCAGAAGATATACATGTGATAAAAACTTAAATCCAGTTAGTTCTACACTCTCGCTTTTGATCAAGAAGGAATAACAGGATAGAAATTACGTTCCCAACTGAAACAATTAAAATAATGGACAATAGATACCAAAAAAAGTTGTTTCCTATAATGGATATTAGGTAACAAAAGACAGAAAGCCTTGAGAGAAGGAAAACAAACTAGATTCTATAATGATCTCACATAACTGTGGAGAGGGAGTTTTAAGTCCCTGGCCTAAGTAGGAGTATGTCAGAAGGACCCAGGCAGTGTCTCTGAGTTGAGGAGAAGAATCTGAAAGTCCTGGAAGGCCAAGGCAGCTAGAGTAGCAAGAGCAGAATAAAGGACAGGATGTCCCTCAAATATTCACATGAGTAGTAATCAGCACATTCATGTGAAAAAACAAACTCCTCGAGGCTGGGGAAAGCACGTTCCAAAAGAGTTAGAGGGAACAATCCTAGAAATTCACAAAAGCCTGGAATTGTGCCTGTTCCCACCAGCCAGAATGAAAACCTCATAATTCACAGGGAATTAGGTAGAGTATCTAAAAGGGTCTTGCCTCAGTAATGGAGCAAAATTAGCCCCACACTAACTGCTGCTTTAAAAGCAAGACTTCGAAAGGATTAATCTGTTTGGAAGTAATGTAACTGTATTTCCAGAAGGAAGACTATTTCTGAGACTACAAAAATATCCAACACCTAGCAAGGCAAAATTTACAATATCTGGCATCTAATTAAAAATCGCCAGGCATTCAATGAAGCAGAAAATATGACCCATCATGAGGAAGAAAGCTAATTTATTGAAATGACCCAGAACTGTCACAGAAGATAGAATTAGTAGACATTAAAAGTTGTTATAACCGCATTCCATGTGTCCAAAAAGCTAGAGAAAGGACTAGAAATATTAAGTAGACAGAAGAAATGAAAAAGAGACCCAAATCAAACTTTTAGAGATGAAAACGACAATGTCTGAGATGAAGAATGCATTGAATAGAATTAGACCCAGATTTGATAATACAGAAGAAAAGTTTAATGAATTCAAAGGCATAACTTAGAAACTATACAAAACAAGTATGATCAATTCTAGAGTTACTGTACTTTTATCAGAGATAAATTTTGCTTGACTTTAGTCACGTATTTTAAAAGCCTTAAGTGTAGTCACAACAGAATAAGGGTTATTTAAGTAGACTGATGTAAAAGACATATAAAAGAAACATCCATCTAGAGTTTGCCAATAGTTAGCTCAACCCACATAAGCTCTCTGACAAGAGCATTACAGCACAGTCAGAAGAAAGCTGCTCTTTGGAATGCTGACTTTAAAATATGAGTACTATGCCCTAAATATTCTTATTTTTCTCATGGGATCCATCTGTCTACTACCCAATATACGTGTGGTTGTGAATACCCAAACAAGATGGAAAATCTTGCCTTCTTTGCTTACCTACACAAGTCTTCATGTCTTCAGATGCCATAAATCCATCATAACATAAACACCTGTACTCTCCAGGTATGTTTGTACACTGACCGCCATCACAGATATTAGGGTTATCTTCACACTCATCAATGTCTGCAAAGAAAAAAAGCCAACAAGCATATTTTGTTATTATTGGTTCCATTACTCAGTGAAAAACATTAACTGACCTAGTCAAAAAAACTCAGCCTACTAGCATAAGACTATTAACTCTCAAATCCAAATGAATCTTTATACAAAGTATCTCATCAGGTTATCCTGGGCTAAAAAAAAAAAGGGGGGGAGGAATCATTTTCAAGGTTCACAACATAACTGTTCAAGAACAAGGTCCATACTCGCTTAAAAATCTATTATGTAATTAGAAATTTTATCTCATATTTTCATGAAAAATGCATATGAATCTTATTTTTCTCACTGTCAAATTATAAAGGCCTAAGAGCCATCATCTTTTGTTTTACTGTTATTTTAAGATGAAAATTGTCTGACATAAGCATATGTACTTAAATGTGTGTGCACTTGCCAGAGAGATAGAGAGATAGAAAGTAAGAAATCAGCTCCCCAGAGGGGATGGCCATGCCACAATCCCTTCTCTCCAATCTCCTCTTAGAATTTTGGGTGAGCCCGCACACACATGCACACACACTCTGCATGAGTTGGGCCGGGAGTTGAACCATAGTCAGCCATGGGGGAGTCCAGTGATGTAACCACTGTGCCATCTGCTGGTCCCTGACAGATTTAATTTTTATGAACAAATCTATGTCAAGAATTTTTAAAGATATTTTTCTAGGTTAGATCATTTTAGTACTGAAACCTAAATCTTAACCTGAGCCCAAATCAAAATCTATTGGGTCGCTGGAAAAGTCATGACATATTTTTGCATAGGAAAACACATCATGACTTTTCCAGTGACCCAGTGTATCAGTCACTTTGCTTCTCATCTCTCGTTGGCTACACGGTTATTCTAGTGCAGGGTGATATAATAGGAAATAAATTAGACAAGTGGTCCTCAAACTTCAGCATCTATCTGTTGGGTCACTGGGAAAGTCATGATGCATTTTTACATAGGAAAACATAGAAAAATATGTCATAACTTTCCCAGTGACCTAATGTATCATTTGAAAGCTTATGGAAACATATATTACTAAGACCTATCCTTATAATTTCTGATTCAGTAGATCTGAAATGGGGCCCAAGAGTTTGCATTTTTAAAATATTCTCAGGTACTGTTGATACTTCTGGGCCAGGGACTATACCTGGAGAAGCACTGAATTATGCTAAAAGATCCAACTCTTTATAATTCTGACCAATGAAGGAAATAAATTTTATACTACATTTATTTGACTCCAGGTACTATGCTAAGTTCTGTACATACTCTTCCACGCAGGCAATCTGAACCTTATTTTGTAGATGAGGAATCTGAAGATAGGTATCTTGATCAAGTTCACACAGCTAAAATATGTGACAAACAAGGATCTGAAATCAAGACTATCGGACTCCAAAGCCTGGGGCCTACTTAGGGACCCGTTACTGAGAGACTTCAACACAAGCTAAAATCTACTCACCAGTGCATGATCTCTGGTCAGGCATTAGTGCAAATCCCGGTTGACAGCTACATTCATAGCTGCCTTCAGAGTTTGTGCAGAAAGTTTCACAACCACCATTTGCTATGCTGCATTCATCGATGTCTACAGGAAATGAAAAAAAAATTACCTTTTGCTATGATTTGAAGGTTTGTCCTCACTAAAACTCAGATTGAAATTTAACTGCCGTTTTAACAGTGTTACGAGGTGGGACCTGTAAGAGGTGCTTAGGTCATGAGGATTGCACCTTCACGGGTGTGATTGGTGTCTGCCTTATAAAAATGCAAGTTGGCCTCTTCTTGCCCTCTCTAAGACCTCACTTTCTGCCATGTAGTGATGAAGTCAGAAGGCCCTGGTCAGATGCCAGCACCTTGGTACTGGACTTCCCAGCCTCCACAACTGTGAACCAAGACATTTCTGTTTGCCGTAAATTACTTAGCCTCAGTGATCTGTGACAGCAGCATGAATACACTAAAACACTTTCTTCTATGTTTATGATCATGGCACATGCTTAAAGTTTCAAGGCATAGTCAGGTGAAGGGGAAAAAAGCCTCTGAGGGCAACCAGAAGTCATTAATTTCTTCAACAAAGAGTTAACTACACATCTACTATGTACTAAGGATGAGACTCTAACAGTGAATGGGACAGACACCATCCCTCTCTTCATGATGCTTACACTGCAGCTGGGAGGCAGACTGAATGGTTAATTCCACAGTTCAGGGCCTGTCACTTGCAGTGCAGGATAAGGCCTGGGTGCTGGGAAAGCAGATCCCAGTTAAAATAATGTACACGCTGGGGAAATTCTCTTGGTCAGAGATTCAGTTATAAGCATGCAAGTCAGCTGGATTGGCTGAGGTTCCAATCCTTTTCACGAACCTGAGTTGGAGTTCTGAGTCGTCCTGGGCCATGTTTCAGAAGAGTTTGGGCTGATTTATGGTTTTGGGTGGAAACCGTATGAGACTTGGCAGTTTTACATGGTATACACCCCAAACCAGGCAAAAACTGGCAGTTTCTACAAAGTTTCACTTTGACTTTGAGCACAATAAAGCCACAGGGCTTTCTGTGCCTCTCTTCGCAGCACGACTAAATCTACAGAGGGCCAACCACAAGCAAAATGCTCATCCCGCAGAAACCCATCTTTAAGGAGTGCCAGACACGGCCTCTCTGTCAATGTAAGATATGAACATTCGTGGTCTTCTTTCCAATAGTCATTCTTTGGAATCTTTAGCTGAGCCACACCATGTAAGGGCAGGGACTTCACCCTCGGCTTTTTGTCTCTTCCACAGCACTCACCATGTTTAGTTTATTCCAGGTGGTTAGTTGCTGCTTCCTGATCTGCCTCGATGTGCATGTTCATAAACAAACCACATGCTACTGTTCATCATTGTGCAAAACGACGTGGTTCAAGTCATACTTACTAGAGCTAAGATATCCTATATCTTATCCTATTTAAACAAGTAAGGGAGGTGAGACCCAAAGGTCGTAAGCCATTACAAAAAGAATTTTACAAGGGAGCAAGAACAATTAAGTAAAAAAAAAACTAATGATGAAAACAGAACCCAAAGTATACTGCTTGGGTATTTTAGGAAAAGACTAAATACAATAAAATGAAACATAAAACAAGTATGGAACTTACCAACACAAAACAGCCTATCGGGAGTCGAGTGGTAACCAGGGTTGCAGGCACACTGATACCTCCCCACGAGGTTCACACAGCGCCCATTGGGACAGAGGTTTGCACTCAGTTCGCATTCATTGATATCTGTTTAGAAAAGAAGGGCAAACATGCAAACGTAAGCTTCTGAGATATGGGTCAATCGACTGAGCATAAGTAAGCAGTCTGAATGGATTCGTCCTTACCTGTACAAGCCGAGATGTTGGGAGACAGCTGATGACCAGGTGGGCACTCACAGCGGTAACTTCCCTCTGTATTCAGGCAAATGCCCCCTCTGCATAACAGAGGATTTCTCTGGCACTCATCAATATCTACAAAGTGGAAATGACACATTTTGAAGACAGTGGTGATATCCTGATCCCCATGACCGGGCCAGAGTACCCAACCCCCAGTTGCTGGGAGTCCTGGCTGCTAACAGCTTACAGGCTCTCTATCTGGAGAATACTGTCCACCCTACTCAGAAAAGCCTGAGGTAAGGGATTATACCCCTCCCTCGTGGCTGAGGCCACATCCATGGAGAAGAATCAATTGAGCTAACATGAGAGCACAAAGTCTCCATCTTTGTCTCAAGCGAGGACAACCAACCATTCGTACTCCCGAGCTCCCTGTGGAATTGATGCAGCCGAAGGCTAAAATGCCATTAACCTGTTGGTTTATCATCTTCCCCTGCACTGAATGGCTTCTCTCACTTCCTGACAGAAGGACCCTTGAAAAGGAAAAGGGTCCTCAAGAAAAGGAAAACCCATTTTGCAAGAATCCCCATTTCAGATTTTACCTCTAGGGAACCTGACTTAAGACAACCAGCTTAGTCAGCTTCTTTTTCTAGAAATGTTCAGCAGAAACCATGTATTGGGTACTCTACTACGGCTTATGTTTGGATTGTTCTCTCTCCCCTATTCTAGGTATTGACATCATTTCTCTAGGGCCCATAACTGGTCTGTGAGGTCACCCACAAGCTTCCAGCATGAATTCCTCATTCCTTCTGCATGGCAGTCTCACTCTGCTACAGATGGATTCCTCACTCAGTGGTCATGAGACTGGTGCACTGGGGCAGCAGAAGGACCTAGAGCAAGTCTGTGGTCACTGATCAGTATAAGAGAAAAAGATATCAGGAGGCTTACCCATGCAGTTCTTCATCATCATGAATCCACTCTCATAGCCTTCATCACACTTGCATTCAAAGTCCCCTGGGGTGTTCACACACTGGCCTCGGCCACAGAGGTCTGGAGATATGCGGCACTCATCGATGTCTGCACAAACACAGCAAGTGGTGGCAGCTGAGTATCAGGAGAGCCTGCATTCTTGTGGCAATGTGGTAAAGATGAGGGGGTTGAAAGCATGCCCCTCTCCCGCCCCTCGAGGCCCATTCACTGACCTGTGCAGTTCCTTTCTTCAGAATCAAGAGCAAAGCCGCTGTCGCACCTGCACTTAAAGCTGCCGATGGTGTTTCTACACTTGCCGTGGGTGCAAAGGCTGGGTATCATCTTGCATTCATTGATATCTTCAAGGAAAACAAAATGTGGGGGGAAAAAGAAAAGGTTGGACAACCAGTTAGGAGGTCTCAGTACTCATCGTTGTAAACCCAGAATGCTGGAGGGTCCTGACTTACTGTCTTGGCAATACTCACTGCAAAGAATTTATGATGATCCAAGAGAAATGTCAATTGGTAAACCTTTCTAACCTTGAAAACGTCTACATTTTAGAAAGCATTATTAGAGAAGAAACAAGTGAGTTTATCTGGACTTTTAGGACTCAGCACATTGACGGAGTTTCTGTTGAACATTTCTAGAAAAAGAAGTTGACTAGACTGGTTGACTTAAGTCAGGTTCCCTAGAGGTAAAATCTGAAATGGGGATTCTTGCAAAGTGGATTTTTCTTTTCTGAGGGAGTGCTCTCAGAAGGATCTTGTCAGGAAGTGAGAGAAACCATTCATTGCAGGGTTAGAATAAAATGTTCTAACCCCCCAGTGACTATACTTAAAGCACAAGATCATTAGAATATATTGCTCCATAGCAATTAATGGAGCATGTAGCAAAATGAGATAGACATTTACTGCTCTTGAATATCTTTTTGGATATACCTAAAATATAAAAATTGCAATGATGCTATTTATAGTTTAGATTATTTGTAAATAATTTGCATTATTTTAAAAATTAATTATTACTATTATTTTAATTCAACCAGAGAGAGACAGACAGAGAAAGAGAGAGGGGGAGGAAAGTGAGAAAGCAAGCTACCAGGTCTGGGACTCGAACCACAGTTGGCTACGTGGGAGTCCAGTGCCTTAACTACCATGCCATTTTTTTTTCATTAAATTTTCTCAACACTATACATCATTAACTTTAATTAATATAATTTAAAGATCTTCTTGTGTGCTAGAAGACTCAGCGTATGTGCAACATGTAAACTGTAACCTGAATTTCCCCTTATAAAGTTCTCTCCATAGTAATACCTATAATTCAAGAATATAAGTTTATTTCTTCATAATGCCATGAGAGAGAGAACTGTTAGATTAAATCTCAAGAACTATTAAGTTTGTCAGCAGCAATGAATTGCTATAGCTTTTGGAAGCAAATTAGGAGTTCTTCTGAGTTTTTTTCTTAAGAAACATTTAAGAGGACCTTTCAGAAACTGTCTTTCCAGACAGGACAATTTTAACCCTCAGGGCTTCTTGGACCAAACACTAAGTAAGAAAAATAGTCTACACTTTTCTATGCAAAGATAATGAAGTGATATTTAAATGCTCATTTCCTACTTTTATGAGTTGGTTTAGTTATGACTTATAGTAACGAGGTCCAGACTTTCCAAGCCCAACATGAGAGGCAGCAGGCAAAACTGCACCAACGCAAGGCTCTAAGGAGAAACATAAGCAGGGACTTCTCTGCATTATCGAAATTCTCTGTAACCCATGTTCTCTCCATACGCTGAGGTAAACAAATTCTGTGTCACTGTAAAAAGCTAGAAGTAGACTAAATCTGTAACTTTTAATTTTTTTATATAAATTTAGAGTATGACATGATAAACTAAAGCGATATCTGAAATAGTGTATATCACTAGAGTATGTTTGCCACAGAAATGAATTTTGCTGTATTTGGACAAAGAGGACCTGCCATTCACAGGCCATTCACACTTAGGCCATTCACCCTCCATTATCTCAATTACTTGTTTGTTTGTTTGTTTTGCTATAGGTACGTGAGCTTGTTAGAGAGGCACAGAGAGAAGGAAAGTGAGAAATCACCCCCAGAGGGGATAGCCATGACACAATCCCTTCTCCTCCATTTTCCTCTTGGAATTTTGAGCACACATGGAGTCTTGACTGGTGTGTTTTCAAGCCACCAGGTCTGAACCATGCAGGTGACCACGTGGGATCCAGCCACCTTAACCTGGGTACCACCTGCCAAGGCCCCTGTCCTTCATCGTCTATAGTCAGGTGGATGGCAGTGATATGGATTCTTCAAATCAGCTGATGAAACGGTCCCATCACATGGCTTTAGCAGATGGCATTAACATGTGAGCAGATTTTCCTTTCATTGATTTCTGTTTTATGACAGTATTAAAATCCACTGCTTAATGGCTAGATGGGAAAGGCAAGGGAAATTCCGAGAAGAAGGGGAAAAATACATCTAGCACAGAGCGAGCAGTGTGCAATATATACTTCAGAAAGCTAAAATCTACTCTGCAGTAAGCAAGGGATGATCACACTGATGATAGTCACTGTCCTTCTGGGGTCATGAAAATTCATCCAGTTGGTCTAAAATAAGAAACCATCAACCACTGAAAACATGGTACCTTTGAAGAAAGGTTTTCCATTCGTTATTTCTTTTGTGGCAAATCCGGGTCCTCTGGGACAGAGCTCCTCATACTCAGGGGTATTTCTCACAGGACACTCCTCACATTCCTCGGTACCCCAAGCAGCCCCGACGGAGCAGCAGCAGGCGTCCATGCGGTGGCGACCAGCAATAGGCAGGGTGCACTCCTCGTCCTCATACCTCAGGAAGCAGGTTTCCAGGCGGATGTCTGTCAGAGGGAATGCAGGGAGGCTGAGGAGAGCTACTCTCTTTTCACTGCCTCAACTGCCAACGTTTTGTCAGGCAAAGGACAACACACAGCAAAATTTTCTATGTACTTATGGACTGGAATTAAATTTTTTCCTCAAAAGAACCCAGACTATGTGGTAAATATTCCTGCCTAACAAAGACTCTCTTCTCTTTGTCAGCCCTTATTTGCATGTCCTATTTGTGAAACCTTCTCCGTCAACTTCAGGTGATTTCTGATATTCCTACAAAAGGAGAAGTATTCAGAGACATTTCCAATGCTCTTGGGGAGATGTTCTCTCCCTGAACAGACCTACCTATCACTAATGCAGGTGCTCCATGATGTCCTGGCTTCTCCTTTCTGGCTAGCGAACTGCTCTCGTCATCACTGGGGCATGTCTGAGCTAGCTTAACCACCTATGGCTCTGACCCACTGGAATAAGGACCACCCTTCTTGAGATGAAAGCTAAACAGCAAAGGGAAGCCATTCATTCTTCTTCTCAAATATTTCTGACACATGAACATGAGCTTATGTGCAAATTCTTCAGGATACATGTGAGATACTTCCGGCCTCTACCTCAAATACATGGAATTATGAGGAAGTGTAAAAAGACTAACAGACCAGAGGCCAGAAGACTGGGATTTTGGTTTACTTTTGCAAGTAAATTGTTTGTTCTAGACAAATGACTACCCTGAACCCAAAGGTCCACATTGATTAAATGATGGTGCACCCTTCTCCCAGGAGGGACTGTGAAACTCAAGTGAGATTATGCATATGAAAATTGTAAAGTATAATTAAAATGCAAGTGCTATTTTTCCTTCTCTTTCTCCTTTACACTGTGGCCATTAACCATTCACCTAAAATGACTGAGCTTGCTCTGTTCTTAAAATGTTTCAAATGCCTTTGGGCAGCTTTGCATTTGGGTTGCCTATATTTAGATGCATAATTTCTAAATAAAGCATAATTAAACATTGAAGCATCTCTCAATGAAAGAACTTGGAAGAAGGTTCTCATTAAATGTTGAATCCTCCAAAACAAAGAAACTAAGACTCAGAATGGGATTAACTGACATCTTTAGTTATAAAAATATTCTAGGTTCTGATCCAGCTAAGGTAACGTGTACTGGTAGATGCTGCGACTTGGTGTACTGATGCCACATGCAAGACCTGAGTTTGATTCCTGGCCCACCCTATAAGCTGAGTATGGTGGTATACACTTGCAGTCCAAGCAACTAAGGAAGCTAAGGCAGAGGGATTGCAACATAGCGAGTCACTGTATCAAAACAAACAAAAAATATCCTAGATTCTGAATTCCCCTTCAACAATACAAACCATAGAGTTCCAGATGTAAAGTTTTTTTTAGTTCTAATTTATAAATGATCAAAATCCATTAACTTCATCCTACTCTTTTAACCACCTATAGTGTCCTCACTAAAGAAGCTCTTTAAGGTAATGTGGTTTCTGATACACAATGCAGTTGAACACCATTTCCAGAGTCATGGACTCAGAAACCAGAGACCCAAAGGATATACTGCTGATCGTGAGAAACTATCATAGTAGGACTAGAATTTGTCTGCCAGACCCTACAAGCATGACTGTAGGATTGCAAACTGACTGCCACTGCAAGCTCACAGGGTAGCTTTTGAAGGACTTACAGAGTTCTAGGTTCTATGTCCAGTTCCTTCCAAATCATTGGAGTGAGATGATTAGGGTTGATGAGCCCATTTGGGCTCCAGGAATTGACATGGAGAATCTTACTAAGACTAGAAATAACAATAGCCCAGGGATCCCTCGGGTTTACTCTTTAGAGTGGTGGCATCTTCATTCCCAATGAAGAGCTCCCAATGAAGGTTCCCAATGAAGGCATGAGCTAGTTTCCAATTCAGTACAAATGGTAACCTTCTTTCTATCAACCTGGTATCCTATAGTCAGTCGGTGGTATCTGGGAGCAGATGTAAGAGCTCTAGAATAAGAACTGTGACGGTGGTGATTTAAGAAATAGTTACATATCAACAAGGACTAAACATATCAACATAGAAACGAAGGAGTAAAGTTTCTCCTCGCTAACATACTCTGCTTTTTTATGCAAAGAAAACAAAAAGCCTGAGTTAGGAAGGCTTTGTTGTCAAGGAAACTACCTGTTTTCCATCATAATGGAAATGCTACATTGGTGAAGGAGTGTCTGTATTTGGAACCAAATGTTCAGCTCTCTGAACTGAGTTCTTAATAATATTCAAGAAATGATTAGCAGAAAAACAATGAGTTCAGTGTTTACCAAGGCAGATCCTTCCTGTGGCATCCAAAGTCATTCCATTGGGACACTGACACTTAAATGATCCCCTCGTATTAACACACAGGCCATTTTTGCATACTCCTGGGAACACTTCACATTCATCTATATCTAAAAAGAAAAAAAAGAGCATGAAGTTAATATATCTGTATAACATCCCTCTACCTCATTCACTCCACTTATGAAGATAATTATTCTCGCAACAGAAAGGCTGTTTTGAACCTGAACCTGATAAGTTCACAAAACTAGTCTGCCTCCAAATAGCTCATGTAGCATTTCTAAGATGTCTGAGTAACAGTTAGACTGAGACCACCTGTTACTAAAGATGTAAGAGGTTCTCCATCAGTCTAAAGTCACAACTTTTGAGCTGTAGAGACAGAGAACTGATGTGAGTTCTTAGGGAAGACTCTGGTCACTGTGAACACCTCAGGGGAGGTAAGCTTAATGAGACTGGATATTTGGAAATGAGTGGATAAACAGAAATCTGATCTTTCAAACTAGCAAAAAATGAAGTTTGAAGGTGAACACAGACAAAAATCCCACTGAGGAATATGTGGAGCCAGTCAAGAGTATCTTTCGAGAAGTAGCAAGAAGTCTCTGGAAAATGTATAACTAGTTGTAATTCAGCAAAGGTCTCAGGCTATTCTGTTGATGCTTAAGACTGAGGAGAGTTGGAAGACACTTGTGTTCATTCATTCATCATTCATCCAATCTCTCTCCAATGTACCAATCCTACCCAGTTTCTTTAATGAAGGATGAAACTTAATGTTGTTTGAACTTAGTTTGGAAAAATATTCACCATCAAGTTAATCCATAGAAAGGCACTTACTTGTCAATGTCAAAAAAGAGAAGCATCTGTTAAGAAATTCACACCTCCCATGTCTGTATAGAAATAATACCATTCCAAGCCAGGAATGTTGAGAAAATATTCTTAATCTTCCCTTGTAAGAGAGATAAATAGAGATGGTGGATTCTACCTTTTCGGGTTTGTTGTCCTGGCCACTATACACCAAGTTGTGCTGCTAAGGTCAGATAAGTTATTCACAGTGGGTCTGGACCAGAGAAAGGCCAAAGGATTCAGTCATCATTTGGAAAGTGAGACCTTGGGTGGGGGTTATAGTGTTCCTCTTTGTTTTAGCAGGGGAAAAACTTCATTTCATTCCACATATGGGACTAATTGCTGTTTTTAAAATTTTTCAGCTGCTGTGTCATGTCAGGTTGTGTTAGTCACCATGACCTATGTGTATCTGGGACTCCATGAGAATCATAGCAAACTGGAGGGAATCCACATAGACTTTCAAAAAAAGAAGCCATAACATGCGTTTTCCTAAATCATCCATTCTAGAAAATAAATAAACAAAAAAATCCAGGACAAACTAAGAAAAATGCAAACTTTACAGTCGCATGCAAAACTTCCTGATTTTCTCTTCTGGGTAGATAACATTTTGAAAGTAGTCATTCTAAATTATGATCAGCCTAAAACAAGTTTCAGCCACCCTATCCTTTGGCCACAGTAAAGTGAAATTGGCAAGAGCACATATATGCTTGTGAAATTAACATCTGTTCTGTTCTGCAGTTCTCATTATTTTTTTTTCCTCTGTTGCATATTCTTCACTGTGAAGTTACATGGCAGCTTTATCCAGTCCAAATTAATACAAGCATTCTTCGTGCATATAGAAGTTTATGGTTTATAAATAATCAGAAATACCTTCACATTGTGTTCCTTTAATTCTTGAATACCCTTTACCACATATGGGATCTGTAAAAAAACAAAAACAAACAAATTAAAACCAAATTTGAGATAACAATATCCAGACTTTGTAGTTATAACACAGTATAAGAAACATGAAAGAGGACCTGGGACACGAACTGTTGCTGTGAATGAGTGTGAGATAACAAAGCTTTTCTGTGATTGCATAGGTGAGGAAGAAGAGTAATAACATGTCTTCTCAAATAAGCTCAATTCCTCTAAAATAACTTCAAAGACACAAAGGTACCTATAGATGATGCTAAGCTGACAGCCAAGAAGGAAATTAAATCTCAAATTCTCTATTGATATTACCTTAAAAATAAGAATCACACTATAGGGTTAATGTAATAGGAATATGGAAAACACAGTCCAGAATTTGGAGACCTCAAGCCCTGAAGCATTCACACTACATAAATTCACACATTGATATATCCAAACATTGAAGTTCTCAGACTTCAACTCTCTGACAGATTTAAAAGTTCAGCAGAAATCCTTACGGCGTTTAGTCATGAATACTGAGGGCTTTTTTTGGTTGTTTTTTTGTTTTTGTTTTTCATCAATTAGCTCTTAGGAAGAAAAACGTGTATTTGAGAACAGCTCTGGGCCCCTAACTCTGAGGTTCCTGAGGAAGTCACTAGGAATTGGTCTCCCAGGGAAGCAACAGAATCTCACCACATTACAAAGTGGACATAGAAAAGAATAATGAAATCATCTATTATTATTTTTGACATTTCTCTTATTTCTCATTCAGCAATAATATAAGGGGGGCAGGGTCTTCAAAAAGTTCATGGAAAATGAATACTAGGGGAAAACTGTGTATGGATTTCAGAAATGTTTTGCCCCAAAATAAACTCATAATTTAATTCCATTTTCTCTGAACTTTCTGAAGTCCCATTGTATTGCATTGAGGTCATTCGAAGTGAATCTTTTCAAGTTCCCACGTGAACCTAAGTGAAGTACTGAGCTTCCCCTTTAGAGACTAACAGGATGGGTTAGGAACTGCAGTACTCATTTCTCTTACCGACTTGGCAGAGGGTACATGGGCTCCCCCAGGCAGCACCGAGGGAAGAGCAGCACTGAGACTTCAAGGTGGCTCCGTTGATGTTGATCTCACACCGCCCATCGATAACAGTCTGCCAACAAGTACCCTTGATGGTTTCTGTAGAGGAGGAAATAATACTTAATAAACACTGGACAGAATCTGTGTCAACAATTCAAACATGCACATAGGAATTTCAGCAAGAATAGCTCTGTGAAATAAGGAATAACGCTGTTCGTTTCTACTGAAATTCTTTTGCGGTAAAAGCTGGCATTAAATCTGACAGCGTTGGTAAACATAGACAAATCAGCCTCAGAAAGATAAATACCTATGCAGATGGTTTTTGTTGGATCCAAAGTACTTTCAGAAGAACATTCACAAATAAAAGAGCCTGGACTGTTCTTGCAGACTCCATTAATGCAAGGACTTGATTCACATTCATCGATGTCTGAAACAAAAACAGGTCTACATTACTGCTAAAAGCTGGTCTGGGGCATAAATAAGTATTTCAACTTTGGCCTCAACTGCTATCATATATTCTTCTTTCAATAGTAAAGTTGGCCCAAATCATTTTTTCTAGACTAGAAAGACCAAAATAGTAACTGAATGCATCTCTGTAGTACATAATAGAGATGGGCATTAGACTGAGTCTTTTCATTCATAAAATGCAGAACAAATGTATATGTGATTTCTGAATCACTAATTCAAATAGCAAATACGTAATATTTTCTTCATCTATTACATAATGGGAAATAAAATGCCAATTGTGAGCAAATTCAAAATGAATACATTTAAAGACATTTAAATGCAAAATAAATTGCAAGTAAAATGCCAACTTCAAGTTAATACCAGCAGTGGCTTATCAAATATACAAAAGAATTTTACTACTTGGCATAACTGTCTAAAACACAAGTAACACATTTATTCTCACAGTTTTTTAATGGCATTCCAAAAGACAGTAAAGTACATAATAATACAAAAAAATGGTTTACCTTCACAGGTTTTTAGGTCGGGTTTGTATATAAATCCCTTGGGGCAGGTACAGACAAAACTTCCAGGAGTGTTTCGACATTGTCCATTGTCACAAAGTAGACTATTCAGTACACATTCATTAATATCTGAGAAGTCAACAAAAACGAACATTTAAAAGAGCTCATCCCTGTACCCAACTTTTTGCTCTTCTAGCTTAGGTATTCAAAGTTATAATGATATGATCAATTCAAGTGAAGAAATAAAACTACTGAGGCCAGCAGGTGGCATAGTGGTTAAGGTGCTGGACTCCCACATGGCCACCCATGGTTCAAGTCCTGGATCTGGTGCCTTGAAACTACACACTGGGCACATGTAAATGCATGCCCAAAATCCTGAAAGGAGAATGGAGAAGTGATTACACTGTGGTTATCTCCCCTGGTGGGGGGTGATTTCTCACTCTCTCCCTCTCTGTCTCTCTCTAGCAAATGCATACGCCCTATGGCAAAAGCCTAAAAAAAACCCAAAAAACTCTTATACGCTGTTCGTTTTTTTTTTCCTAAGTTATTTAATTTTAGGAAAACAGAGGATGGACTTGTTTATCTGAACTAGAGATCTACAAAACTTTAAATTAATCGATACCATTTAATTCAATTATTTATTAGCAGGAAGAAATTACAGATTTGCTGGAAATCATTTATCTGTATATAACTGATTCATTGTGTCAAAGAGACTAGTCTTATTGATTTAAGGAACTACATAAATATTTAGAAAATGTGGTCCATCTTTGAGATATGTGTTAGTTCCAGAAAGGGTGTTTATCCCTTAGAATAATTTAAATTGTCTCAAATTATGTTTATAAAGTATAAGACAATATATAGAGTTTATAAGTATCAAGAAGATTTTAGACTTGCCATTCAGAGAGCTGAGGAAAACTCTGTTTTCAGCAAAATATGGCTGTCTGAATGAAAACCCAATTGTAATGTATGTAGGACTTGGATAATTCAGGAAATACAGCAATTATGCAGCTTATTCACCTCTTTGAGCTAAATTGCATCACACAGCCCACCATATAGGCTAGACATTTGTAAGAAATGCTTTGCTCATTGAGAGCAGAGATTAGATTATTACTTGACAGGTTAGTAGCCTTAACATAGAGGATACACAAATTTAGCACCAGGGGACTGCATAGTTCATGGAAGTAAATACACTTAAATCAGCAACACAGTTATGAAGTACTTGAAATATGGAAAAATCAGGTATGAAGTTATGATATTGTCTGAGTACACTGCACACTAGACATTCTATGCAAGTGGCATAAGGAATGCTAAATACTTCCAAAAAGGGTCCCTGGCACAAGAAGACTTCAAGTGGTAAATTAAAGAACATGGGGAATAAAATAGCACAATGCCTATAGACATATGAGAATAGGGAACTGCCTTCTCAGTCAGAACATACAATGATGCTTTGATGACTGAATGGGGGATAGTTGAGTCCAGCACTCAACAAGTAGTTGGTATTTGTCAGATTATGTATTGCGTTGAAAGAAAAAAAAAAAGAAAGAAAAAAACTTTTGTGTTTATTTCAATTTGTGCTATCTCTGAATAATTACATGTTCCAAAGACCTAGAGCAGTATCTTAAACCAATACCTTCAAACACTGCTCCTAAAATACCACCGATGGCAGAAGAGAGGAACCTCCTAACTCCAAAGCCCTAAATGAATTTCAGAAGGTAAAAATATATTTGAGGTCTTCTATTTTTCTTAAAACAAATTCATTTTTATTCTATTCCATTAAAGTGGGGGTCCCCAACCCCCTAGGTCATGGATCATTATTGGTCCAATAGGAATCGGGCTGCACAGCAAGAGGTGAGTGGTGGGTGAGTGAGCAAAGTTTGATCTGCATTTACAGTCACTCCCCATCACTTAGATTACTGCTTGAGCTCTGCCTCCTGTCAGATCAGCAGCAGCATTAGATTCTCATAGGAGCACAAAACCTACTGTGAACTGTTGATGCAAGGGTTCCAAATTGTGCAGTCTTTATGAGAATCTAATGCCTGATGATCTGAGGTGGAGCTGAGGTAGTGATGCTAGCACTGGAGAGCAGCTGCAAATACTGCATTAGGGCGATTTCTATAATTATTTCATTTATATTACAATGTTATAATAATAGAAACAAAGTACATAACAAAACCAACACCCTTGAATCATCCTGAAAACATCTATGCTACCTCCACTTTGTTCCATAAATAAAGTTGTCCCTGGTGCCAAAAAAGGTTGGAGACTGCTGCACCAAAGTACATTTGCTTGTATGTGAAATGTGTTTTGTCTCTACATCAAAAAGATATGCCATCTTACATATTGGTTTTGACACATTCTGACATAGCCCCATGGGTATAAGTATTCTGGTTTTAGGAGCCCAGCTTCAGGAAACCTGAGGTAGTCGGCCATATGCTACAAAGTGAAAAAAGCATTTAATAAAATCCAGTTTAGTCAGGGAGCAGCAATTAGAGTAATGGCTATGTCGCTGGACTCTCACGTAGTCGACCACGGTTGGTGTCCCGGACCCGGTGGCTTAAACTCATGCCAGGCGTGTGTGCGTGCGTGCCCAAGGTCCCAAGAGGAGAATGGAAGAGAAGGGATTGCGGCGTGGCCATCCCCCCTGGGGGGTGATTTCTTGCTTTCTGTCTCTCTGTCTCTCTCTCCGTCTGTCCAGCGAGCGCACACGCCATAGAGCAAAAACCTCTCAAAAAAAAAAAAGAAAATAAAAAATCCAGTTTAGTCAACTGGAGAATGTTGAAGAAAAAATAATGATACCCATGTTTACCATTTTCTTCCAAATGTAATGATTTATGAATTTACTGGCTGTTACCATCATTAAGGATTAATAGAGCATTGGAAATAATACTTGTTAAATTTAACAAAAAGCAGAGAGATAAATCATATCTTCTTTATTAAATTTATAAAGTATGATAGAAAAGCTGTTTTTCTCTCAATAAAAATAGGAATAACTTTATAGCCATGTAAGAAAGGCTCAGAATCAATAAGTCTGGTACACAATCATTCATAAGTTATCAAGATATAGTTATGTAAATTTTGGGTAATCAAGACACATATATGCCATGCCATCATGCAAAGTGTAAAGCATCCATTGTTCAGTGCTCTAAGCTACTCAAGAGCAGTTTCTACCAAGCAGAGCAAGGAGTGGATTTATGCATGATATGTCTTAGAAACAGGTGAAACTTCTTACCAACACAGATTTTCCCAGTAGCATCCACTTCATAACCCGAATTGCATACGCATTTGTAGGTACCACGGAGATTTTCACAAATTCCATTTGGACAAATATCAGGATCTAGTGCACATTCATTAATATCTATGCCACCAAAAAAGTTCAAAGTCAATAACATTCTCAAATGAACATCAAATAAGCTGTTAAAATGACATTATAATGAATGTAATAATCTCAGGACTTCCTGGAGAAAAAAAATTCATTTGGTGAAAGTTTGATCTCCTTTTCTCACTGTAAGATATTCCGACTTAAATCTTTCTTCCACAGCATCTAAGAGGAAGCAGGAATCTGCCCTGAACTACAAAATTACCAATCCTTAATCAAGCTGAAGAAGACCTCTTATAATTCTTCTGGTCTGAACACCAAGATGAAAAGAGGATCAAGGACAGAGTCCCAGGCTCCATAACTGTTCTTGTCACCTGCCTTCCTTCTCAGTCCACCTTCCATGCTGCCAATATTCATTCATTCATTCTTTCTTTCAAGACAGTGTCTTAACCAGTGTCTCATGGTCTTTATATCATCCTGCCTCAGTCTCCTGAGTAGCCGGGACTACAGGCATTCTTGGCTTTTAGGATAAGCTAGAAACCGAACCAGGTCCTCCCATGTGGCCCCCAGTCTGCCAAGCAGCAGGGTCTACCAGCCAACACTACCATGGCTGTTCTGGGTCAGCATTCTGAACATCCTCAAGACGAGATGATTATGTCCTACCTCTGGTTTAAAAACATCCTCAAGATGAAATCAAAATGGAAATCTTTTGTTTATTTTCTCCAAACTTTTCAATCTTCCATGTGCATACAATGAGTGCCCTTCCTACTACATCAGGAATTCTGGAAGCAGAACTACTCCTTGGTCAAAAGCCAGCTCCCACACCACATGCTCTGAAAGAGCTCTGGCTACTCTGTGGAAGAAGCTGAACTCTCCCTCTGCTGTGTTCCCACAGACTGAGGAGAGCAAGGATGGTCAGGTGCGACCTACAACTACAGTCTGTGAAGGGATAGTCTCAAGTCCTGATTCCTGATTCTCACTAATTAGGGCTTTCTTTTTTTTTTTTTTCTTCTACTAGTCATTGTCGTACTTACTTATTCCCACTAACTTAGTTATTATAAATTTCCTTATTTCTCCTCTTTCCTCCTCCAAACATTCCCTCCCCATCTTCATCCATACAAAATGATGAAATGAATCACGCTGAATGAACCAACAATCAATTCAGCCAGTCTTTTTTCAGAACTCTCCTCAATCAAATGGTTTAGTCTTATATTAATAAGATGACTGATTCACTTTTCTTGTCCTTCTAACACTTGTTCCAATTTTCCTTTCTGACTTTATTTTTATGGCACTAATATATCTCTAGTTCTAACTCCTACACTAAAATAGTTAATGCTCACCTACCTCAGCAACCTGCCATCACTGCTTATCCAAAACACAAGAAGCCTCCCTATTGCTATCTGGTAATGATGAAGCCCTGGACAGTTCAGGAACCATTCAAATGTTAATGGACAACAGTTCAACCAGCTCATAATCCTGAATGGGACTTGGTAATAGAAGATTCAAAGGAAGGTCAGGCTGCCCTCAAGAATGAGATACCACAGTCATTTTTTCTTGTTCATAGTCCCCAGTTAACCACCCTGTGAGAGTGCCACCCCCCTTCAGTAGTCAAATCCCACACCCAAACACTGCAATCCCAGGACCCCTGCGCCACAGTTGCTCTGCCAATGGGGGCTTCTGGGTGTCCCAGATTCGTTAGGCAGAGATGGGCAGAGAAGGGGTCATGCCAGACTGGTATAAGAGATTGACTAGAAACCCACAGGAAGTCCCACTGCTGCCTCTGCACATGCTCAAGGTAGTAAATTCAGAAAGGAAGCCTTACCGCTGCCTGCTGACGTCATTCCTGGCCCACTGCTGCAGAGTGCCTGATATTCCGCTGCAATAAATTAACAGATAGTAAATGATTCCCTTGTTTGCAGAATGGGTCGCTCCTGCCCGTGGCTTTGCACACATCATTTCCTCCAAAGTGAGGAGAACCGAAATAAAGTGGTAACGGAAAAAGAGGCATCTCTTGGGGGAGTCACCTTTACACCAGGCTCCCATTTTAAAGGCTCTGCATCACCGAGGAAAATGGCTTGTAAGGATATAGGCAAGTTCTAGCAACTCCTGGTGCAAAGCACTTTCGGAAAAGGTGTTTTTCCTATAACTCGATTTTGTTCACCAGGGAACACTTTACACTTACAGTGAAATGTGTCTGTTAAAATGTGGTTTCTTAACTGTTAATAAAACTCTCTCCCACCACCTTGGGAATGATTTTGTTTCTCTCTGCTAGCTGTTTTTTCAGTACGATCAAGTTCTTAACTTTTTCTTATTTTTCTCTGCAAATTCTCTACCTCCCCTTACAGAAACATGAGGGCACCTACTCTGGCATTTAAGTGATTTTTTTTGGGGGGTGGGGGCGGTTTTTGCCTTAGGATGTGTGTGCTCACTAGAGAGACAAAAAGAGACAGAGACAGAGGAAAGTAAGAAATCACTCCGGGGGGGATGGCCATGCCACAATCCCTTCTCCTCCATTCTCCTTCCAGGATTTGGGCACGCGGGCATGCATGCACACTCACACGCACCTGGCATGATTTTCAAGCCACTGGGAACCACGGTCGGCACTTTTTTTATTTTTATTTTTTGGAGAGGTTTTCACTACAGGGTGCGTGAGCTCACCAGAAAGAGACAGAGAGAGACAGAAAGTGAGAAATCGCCTCCCAGGGGGGATGGCCACGCCACAATCTCTTCTCTTCCATTCTCCTCTTGGAATCTTGGGCATGCATGCACATGCCCCTGACGTGAGTTAAGTTCACTGTGTCCGGGGCTTGAATTGCGGTCAACTACATGGGAGTCCAGCGACATAGCCATTATGTCATCTGCTGGTCCCTCAAGAGCACTTTTAAACATAATTTAAATTATTGGCCTAATTCTTGGCCTAAATGGAAGCAAATTATTGTCACCACTATTTTCCTTTTGGGCAAGATCAGGTGCTAAACCATTCTTGGTAGTGAATTTATATCACCATGGGTTTGGATGTGGATGACTGTGCTCATTGCTGGAAATCTTGAGAGCAAGTCCTCTTGGTCTCCTCTCCTATAACTGGAGGATAATGAAATGATACCCACTTTGCAGGGTAGCTGTATAGATTTAGTGAGATAACATATAATTGTGCACAGCTCAGGTACCGAGTGAGTGGAAGGAGCTGCTGAGCTAACTCACTAGTGTCGTGGAGACAGTGGTACAGAGGACTCATGCAAGCAGTCCTCAGACTGCACCACGTGGGTTTAGCCAACTGATCTCAGTGAGCAGTAAATGCCACTGTCTGAAAGCCAAGGGGGACAGAGAGCTTGCTGAGCAATGTGAGGCAGCTTCCGTAGCCAGGAAAAGCTTCCAATATAGCTTGCTTGACTTGCATAGTGCAAAGATGAACCTGAGATGTTGCATGGCTAAAGTTTCTCATTTATTTGATGAAGGAATATCCTACCATCAAAGTTTTCATGATTTGGCATTTCCATCTACCAAAGAGGTGGAGAAAGCAAACTAAATGAAACCATTTGAACATGTGGACCATTTCTGTGCAAAGTCATTCCAATATAGAAGTTAGTAGAGCTAGGTCTTAAGTTAATGCTCTAAGTTTTACTGCTGAAAGAAATCTGGTCTCTTTTGGTTGTCTTTTTATAAACTCCCCCTATCTGTGTGTGTGTGTGTGTGTGTGTGTGTGTGTGTGTGTGTTTAAAGGATTGTTTTACTTCATTTAATTTATTTATTCATTCATTCATTCATTCATTCATTTTAATTTGATCAGAGAGGAACAGAGTGAGAGAGAGAGAGGGAAAGTGAGAAAGCAAGCCGCCAGGTCTGGGATCCAAACCTCAGTCGGCCATGTGGGAGAGTCCAGTGCTCTTAGGCACCATGCCACCTGCCAGCCCCACCCTATGTGTTTTAAGTATTCTTTGGAAGATACACTTTGGTCCAACAGAAAATGTCAAAGCAAAGAACTATATGCACCAAAAGTTCTGGATTCTAAATCATGGCTCTTCCGCTCGTTTAATGTGTGAATGAACCGCCGATGCTCTTGCATACCAGTTTTCAAAATACATATATGTCTTATAAATTCAAAATATGTAAGAAAAGTTCCTTGAAAGATTAAGGCAAAATTCAAAAGGATGATATTAATAATATACAACCATAAAGTTGCATGAAAGTATTTTTGATAAAATGATATTTGCATGGAATTCAAATATTGCAAATAAGTATTTAACTGATCATATACAAAATAATAATTTGTATATTATTCACTGGATGAAGTAATTGATCAAAATTAAGGTTTCTTTCTTTTTGTTGGAATCTCTCATTTCTTTTAAAGTCTTCAGACCAACCAGGTGGCCTAGTGGTTAAGGATCCCACATGGCCAACCAACTGTGCGGTTTGAGTTCCCAGACGTGGCAGCCTGAAAAATAGGCTGAGTACATGTGTGTGCCCAAAATCCCAAGAGGAGCATGGAGGAGAAGGGATTGCAACGTGGCTATCCCTCTGGTGAGGGATTTCTTACTTTCTGTCTCTTTCTTTCTATCTCTCTACAGTGAGCACAGGGGCCCTATAGCAAACTAAATATATACATACATATATATATATAGGTTCTAACTCATTTTACTTATGGCAAAAAAATGAACTGATCTTAGATGTAAAACAATCGGAGGTACATGCTTTACATATTAGGTCTAACTCTATTTTAAGACACTGGACATCAAAGTTACCTTAAAATTGTGTTCAAATACTGTCAGTCTATTTTTTTTATTTCAATAAGTTGTTTTTGCTGTATTAATAGAAATAACTTCCAACTAGAAAGAACCTTCAGGATTATCTAGGACATCTTAATTTGTAAATGAGAAGACTAAGGATCCTTCCTCCATATTATTCTGGTTTATATATATTAAGTCATCTCAAATTTTTTCAGAAGGAGGTGGGAAAACTTTGTAGATAAGTAAAAATCCACAAGAACTAAAGCCCATTTGAATAACATGTCTGCCTGTGGACTGGGGAGCAGAATTCTGATTCCCCAACCAGGTCTCTTTTCTCTATGCCACACCAACTCAATGGCACAAAGATACTTTCTCCTCTAAGATAGAATAGAATAATCAACATGTAGAATGAACAAAATTCACAAATGGCCTTTTGGAAAGCTGTTGGAAATATTCAGGTAATTTGAAAATTATTTACTTTTACACTGTATGCAATTATGCTTTTACAATAGTTCCTGCAACATGCAAACATCACAAGACTACTTTAGAAAACAAGGCAAGTTGTAGGTGTTGCAGAGAGCACAGATGTCCAGATGTCACCAAGGTGGGGGAGTTCATATGGGAGGCACAAATGCACTGTCTATTCCAAATGACTGTGAGGACTTGGGGATGTCACTGGGGGGTGAGAAACTGGCTGGCCTCTGCCAGGACCCTGGGAAGACATCTGATGCACCTAGAAAGCCTAATGTCATCTTTCTTTGTCACTTCCATAAACACAGACTCCAGAGGGTGGCAGGATGTTGGCAGCACAGGGGCATCTCCACGATGCCACATACCTGAATTCTGTGCAGGACACGGCTGACAAGGTTCCCCAAATGCATACTCAGTGTTGGCACAACAGCATTCAGATTTAGTAACAGCACCAAACAAGGGTTTGACACACTGGCCTCGCTTGTATCCACCATAGCATGTGCTCCGCATGTGTGTGTCTAAACAGGAAGACACATCGGTCATCACAAGGTCGCTTCAAACAGATGAGACCACCACCACCATCAACCCCCTCTCCCCATAGTCAAAGTTGAAGTTGCTTTTATTTATCCATCGTCTCTGCTCTAACTAACAGAGAATACCTCTGGTAGTAGGGCTCAACAGAAAGAAAAAGACCAAAGCCCCAAAAAAGATTAATGAAAATACATTCAGTTTCCAAGCATTGGGAACCCAAGGCCAGACTCTTCTGGTTTTCTAGAGCTCATTATGGTTTACCAAATTGTGAAACCCTTAAGGGCTGAAATTACAGCTTACTCATTTTTGTCTTCCTCAGGCATACCCAGCGCTGGCACCTAATAAATGCTGAATGAATGATAGATAGATGTTGAATCTCACACCCTAATAAATAAGACCTTTATTAGAAATGTGGCCCACCCCAAAATAAACATGCAATTATTGAATGTCTGAATTAGGTGTGCTTTCCCAAAAGGAGAAAGTTAATCTGTAAAAGGCTCGTTGTATAAATCTGCAGATGTTGGTCAACTAAGTGTTATCTTTACTATGACAGAGGGAGTTCCTAGCTATGCCTGGTCCTTTCCCAATTCAAAGTTTACTGAATATCTGTCTTAAAAATTATTTGGATAAAACTAATACCTATTTCATGACAAGTTTTATATTTCTTATAAACCCATCTAAAACTATTATCATATATATATATATATGTATATGTATATATATATATTTCTGAATTATTCATGTTGTCTTTTGCATTCTATACTTGCCTTCTACATTTAATTAAAATGTTCACCATGAAATAATAAGCATATCCAGACCAATTGCAAAGATGATCAGTAACTAAGAATGATTGGAGAAAATAATTAGGGATGGCATTTGACTAAAGAAGAAATGGGGGAAGGAGAGTTAGGGAATCCCTTGTTTTTTATTTATCTCAGCTTATCTTTCTATTTCTTAAATTAATTTCCAATTTATACAAAAGGAGAACTAACCCCGTTGGTTTGTCATCCTGCAAATGTCAGTCTATCCTATCTGCTACTGTAGAATGCATTCATTATTGGTGAGCTCTATTAATGAACAGAGGGTGAGCTCTCAAGTCTAGCCATGGGTTTCTTACCGACACACACACGTCCATCCAGACCCACGGCCAGCCCAGGGAAGCATTCACATCTGTAGGAGCCGTCGGTGTTTACACAACGCCCATTCATGCAGATTCCAGGTGTTTCACATTCGTTGATATCTGTGGTGGAAGAGGTACTTGTTAAAAACAAAGTGACTTGGGAACCAGCAGTTAGCGTAATGGCTATGTCGCTGGACTCCCACGTAGTCGACCGCGGTTCGTGTCCGGACCCGGTGGCTTAAAAAACTCACGCCGGGCGCGTGTGCGTGCGGGCCCAAGATCCCGAGAGGAGAATGGAGGAGAAGGGATTGCGGCGTGACCATCCCCCCTGGGGGGTGATTTCTCGCTTTCTGTCTCTATCTCTCTCTCTGTCTGTCTGGCGAGCGCACACGCCCTACAGTGAAAATCTCTCAAAAAAAAAAAAAAAAGTGACTTTAACCTAAAATCAGAACATGTTTATAACTATGTTCTAACACTTGGGAATGGAGAAGATGAAAAGTAATACACAGCCTCAACAATAATAGCTCATTGAGATACAGTCTTGTCTTCTTTCTGAAATAATAAATTGCATCTTTGACCTAGACAGGAAGCTTTTCCTTTCAATACTCAGACTGGTGTCCATTCCAGTATCCCCCATGCCTCAGTTATAGGGGACAAGTGCCTAATTTAAGAGACCTACAGCTAAGGCCTTGACGGAATATCATAGAAAAAGAGCAGAAAATGAATACAGGTGATTTTGATGACCATTCTTGGCTGATAATAACACTGCATGCAAATGGAACCCAGCAAGAGAAGTCATCATTCCTTTTTTGTTTAAATTGCCAGAGGGCATGTGTGCTCACCACAGAGAAAGAGACAGAGAGAGAAAGAGAAGCACACCCCTGTAGGGCATAGTTAAGCCACAATCCTTTCTCCTCTATTTCCCTTTTCCCCTGTTTCTCCATTCTGTCTGGATTTGGGGCATACATGTACATACGCCTAACATATTTTCAAGCTGCCTGGACTGGGATTCGAACCACTATCAACCATGTGGGATCCAGATCCCTTAACCTCTAGGCTACAGGGCTGGCCCAAAGAAAAGTTACTCTTAAGCATTAGAAATATTTTATAGAATTTTATGTGCATTCTTAGGGAAGTCTAGTAAAAGACTTTACTGGACACATACTAATAACAGATTTTCCCCCTTAATATGGGAAGTAGAAAAAGTACCAAAATTGTGTTTTAGAAAACATCTAACACTTAGAAGCAAGTCATTTCATAACAACTCCTTTTAAAATACACAGCCGGTATATGTGACTATTTCCTTTCTTCTGACCTTAAAAAGGCAAATTGAGAGTGAAACACCTCTGTGTTTTACTTAGCTTGTGTTGTTTGGCACAAAATATATTCAAATAGTCCAAGATTCCATGTACAGATTGTATCTAAAACAGCAATTACATTTAAATACAGGAACTCAAATTGGTTCCGTTATTCTAGTCATCTTTTTGTTCAAGTGGAGACCAACAGTGAAACAGTGGAGACGACCACCCGAACAGCAACGCGAGCAACGCGAAGCTTTTCTAATGGGGACGAAGTTGAAAGGTAGATTCAGAGGAGCATAGTATTACTTAGAGCAAGGGGCTTCAACTGTCAGAGGATAATGAGAGAGCTCATGTTGTTTATCAGATTAGTTAGCTGCAGACATTAAATTAGCATTGTTGATTTATCTGTCAACAGTCACATCTTTGTAGGCTCAGAACTAAGGGTCCAGGACTAAGAGAAAACTTTGTCCTAGTATATAAAGAGAAAAGATATGACAAGGAAGAAATTCAGCATATAAGGAATTACTTTCGTTTTTCTCCCCGTTAGCCTTATTACAGTGAGTATATTCTATTCTCTGTTCACTGGAAAAAAGAAGACACAGGTAATAATACGGAGCTATGGAGCTTCCTTTCTTTCTATCTGTTTCTCCTTCTCACTCATCCTTTCGACAGACTGCTATCATCAGAGTAAAGCCCTCAAATTCTCAGCATTTTCAAATGAATAGAACCATGCGTTATTGATAAGAGACTATTGGTATTGGTAAGGATTGCGAAGGATTGCAAAACCCTGTTTCACCTCTGAAATCATATCTTTTCTGAAATAGTGTTATCTATTGGTCATAGTTAATGCTAAGGGCCTGTGGCCTGGGTCACCAGCAGACTATGGGCACAAAAGTAAATCGTAGTGAGCTGTGTGTATCAGCCAGAAGAGAATGTGTTCTTGCAAAAGGTCTGCTCACAAAGGGGCTTTCACATTTCCTTCTGTTATTTTGTTTGGAAGCCTAATTCCAAATATTTCAGCAATCATTGCCTTCTCCTTTCTTTTTTATTTGTGCTGCACTTAATTTGCACAGTTTGGCACTTTGTTTTATGCTGTCTTACATTGTAGACTATTTCCATGTGTTAATCCTGTCTTTCTACTTAAGTTCTCCCTAGCAGAGGACTCCAAAGTACAGATATCATTTTCCTGCTTCAAATTTGAAGAACTCAACTGTTTTCTCTTGCTGTGAAGACAGATTTGTACAATATTCAGAGCCATTGATGTGAAGGTCATAGAGAATGTAGGTAAACAACCAAGGCCTAGAAGCTCTTTCAAGCCTGGAGAAATGCACATCTTGCCAAGGACTGAATACTGCAAGGCTTTCTTCCACAACATCTTTACCAAAGCTGTCCACTAGGGGCACTCAAGAGAAGAGGCACCATATAACTTCATCTTGCTTTCTCAACCAAGAAGACCTCCACTTATGAACAGAGGATCTGCGTGCAGCATCTCAGCAGATTTCCCAGACCTGTTTTGAGTATGAGGTTCTATGAGAAGTCTGCTTTCAACTCAGATCTTGGACTCAAGTGCACGAGTTGGAGTCACTCATCCCTGACTGTATAAAGCTGGAGATATTTAGCCCTTATTTTTATCTGATGAATTTTCTTAAAACCTTGGTTGTCAACAACACGAATAAAAATAGACATTTTTGCTTCAACACCTGAAGCAATGAGAGTGTTTCAAAAGTTACCAAGCTAAATAATGGGTCTTGGTTTGTGCACTTCTTCTGCTTAGTCCTGTATCCCGTTTTGCTTACGTTACTCGGTAACACCTAAATAAATTATCGATGAAACACGTCCTATTTCTTGGGATACTTAGGGGAAAATTATCAGAAAGATATCACCACAAATAAGAGTCTACAAGGTTCTGTCCAGGTGGCAAATCATCACTATCAAGAGGCCTAACTGCCATTCCTCCCCAATTGGAAAAAAGAGGCAGAACTAGGCACATCTGGAGAGACGCCCACATCTGTTGGAGGGCCGATGGGCAGTTTGCTTTATTTATTTCCTACACAGCCTTTCAGGCTCGGGTGGGAAGGCCCCCAGTACTTCCTCTAAAATAAGAGCGGGCTTCTGGGTGTAAACCAGAGGTCTTTGGATAACTCAATCAAAGCAGGACTTAATTCAGGTCTCCCAAGCCAGATGAGGGGTACTTTAAAAATGGGGAAAATAGGAAGGAAAGGTGGTGCCTCTAAACAATGTCGAGAGCAGCAAAAGTAGGTGAAGAACATAATTTAGAGTTTTGCAGCACAAACCTTTGCAGTAACGCCCATCCGATGCCAGCTGGAATCCAGGCTTGCAAATACACTTAAAACTGCCATCTTCATTGATGCACATCCCATTAAGGCACATGTTCCGTATGCTGCACTCATCCATGTCTGAAGGAGGCAAAGGACAAGCTTAGGACCAGGACAGCAAGCATACAAAGGGAGTCAGCCCCGATGAACTGACATCTGTGTCTTCGCGGTTCTTTGTTATTATAGCATAATGCTCATTTTCACCCACATTATATTGTACCAAGAGAAGAGGGGCCATATGAAATATGGCTCTCAAGTTCTTCATGTATGATAAATGCATGCAAACTGTGGGTCCAGAATTGATTTATATTCATCTTATTATGTATATATGAGATTATTTTAAGGTACCATTATAACTATATATACATACTACACACACACACACACACACACACATACACATGAAATTTGACTCAATAGAAGAACTCAGAATCCTTTCTAGGAATAGTAATTTATGAACCGAAAAGTGAGATAGCTTGGTGGGCAGATTTATTTCACAGATTCATATTACTCCTAATACATTGAAAATGAAAATAAAATCAAAACGCAAGACTAATGAAATCTGAAATCTATCTGGGCTACATCTTGATTCTTAAAAAGTAGAAACCAGAAGACAGCTTGGAGTTTGGGGCCATTTTAAATAGGGGTAAGAAAAAAATGGATTTTTAAAATGGAAGAGTGAGCTATGGATTATGGCCATGCCAAGGAGCCTTTAGGATTCCTAGATCATCTTACTGGTGAACCCTTATCCCTGGCCAGTCCTTTCAATTTCTAACATACATTATTTTGTTTAGTATTACAGCTGTCTTGGGAGGCACTTGCTCTTCTAGATTTGGTGTGTTTTTAGTTACAGGCTTCGGCCAGACCAAGATAATTTATGATTTTTCCTTTTCTAAAAAAATAAGATTCTACCCCGACAGGGAATTTTGGCATTAAGTTTTTCAAATTGAATCACTGAGATAATATTCTGCCAAAAATGTTTCTAAGAACAGTCTTGACAATCTTTTAATGTATGAATAGATTCTTGGGAATCTCTCCCAAAGATGTTGAGAAATATGATAGGAGCATTCTTTGTTTTTTTTTGCTGAAGGTCTATGAGGTGGGAATTCATCAATGATAGTCATATTTTACATTTAGGAAAAAAGGACAGTGGAAAAAAACAAAATGTTTGAAGCAGTTCAATTCAAAAGGAGTTGATTAATTCAAGGATCAATTTAAAAGGCTGGTTCTTAATAGTGTTCTTCTCAAACAAATTTTACATTTTCAGATACTAGTATCTGCCACTATAAACTATCAGATAGTAATATTTTATTAATAGGGAGACACTCTAAACAGAAGAATTTTAAGTAACTACAGAATATAAGGGTTGAGGTGTGCCCTATTAAAAAAATATACAAATTCTAAGCATATAAAACTAGGACGCGATGCGTAGGCTACAGGAGATTCAATAGAACCAGGGATCTTTATATGACAAGAGCTCCTTGTGCATTAAAATGTTATCTGACACAGACAAATGCGAATCAAAATACAAAAATTGTAGAAAATTAGGTTTTCCTTCATGATAACAATATGTGATATATATTTGATATTTTGAACACAAGTTTTGGTTTGGGCTTATTAAAGACTCCTGATATTGATACTGCAATAGGAGAAAAGGAATAACACTGTTTTACTGCTAGGCTGCTATTACCTTCACAGTTTTTCCCATCGCGGGTAACGTGGAAGCCAGCGTTACACACACAATGGAAGCTGCCATCGGTGTTGATACAACGCCCGTTATTGCAGATCCGGCCATTCTGTAAACATTCATCGATGTCTAAAATCAAAGTTAAAAAAGAAGAAACAACTTACGTCAGTTATTTAAAATTATTTTCTCTTTACTTCCATTTCTAAACTTATGATTTCAGCCTTGGGTTTTAATTACTAATCACATTATGCAGTAGTTAGAAAGATATATGACAGGAAAAAAAAGTGGCTACACAATCCCATCCTGGCTAACTCTACTTTCTAATAGCACTCCTTACTTCAATTTGTAAACAAAACAGATTCTTTTTACTACCATTTTTCTAGCTAATTTTATGAACCAGTATATGCCATTTATATTTAACTTTGTATCTTTCAACACATGATTAAAAGGGAGGATCTTTTGTTTTTGTTATTTTTGTTTTTGAGAGGTTTTTTGCTATAGGCCGCATGTGTGCGCCAGAAAGACAGAGAGAGACAGAGAGATAGAAAGCGAGAAATCACCCCCCAGGGGGGATGGCCACACTGCAATCTCTTCTCCTCCATTCTCTCAGGATGCCGGTGTGAGTTTAAGCCACCGGGTCCAGGACTTGAACTGTGGTTGACTACATGGGAGTCAGTGACATAGCCATTACGTTAACTGCTGGTCCCAAAAAGGAGGATCTTATAGATATATCAGAACAATAAAGCAGAAATGCTATTTTTTTAAAAAAAAAAAGACATTTAATTCTGCCTGAAAACCACTACTCACATGGCTTTGGAATATCTATCTTTCTAACAATAAAGCAGAAATGCTATTTTTTTTTAAAAAAAGACATTTAATTCTGCCTGAAAACCACTACTCACATGGCTTTGGAATATCTATCTTTCTTATGGCAGTCTGGTCCAAGTGCAGGTTTTTTTTTTAGTTTCTTTTTTTTTTTAATCTTGAGAAAAAAAATAGAACTTTTCATAATCTATATATTTTATTTTTTAACATTTTTAAGAGGTTTTTGTCTTAGGGCATGCGCACTCACTGGAGAGAGAGAAACAGTGAGAGAGAAAGTGAGAAGTCACCCCCCCCACCAGGGGAGATGACCACACCACAATCCCTTCTCCTCCATTGTCCTCCCAGAATCTTGGGAATGTGCATACATGTGCCTGGTGTGATTTTGAAGTCACTGGGTCCGAGACCCGAACCATGGTTGGCCATGTGGGTGTCCAGCAACGTAACTGCTATGTCATCTGCCTATTTTCTTGTTTTTACATTTGATAACTATACATCTTTACCAGAATACAACATGGGATTTCCCAGCATGGATACACTATATATTAATCATTCCAGTCAAAGATATAGTTTCATTGTTTATATATTCCTAGTCATTTTTACAACTTTAGCTGTATTCGATCTACCAAGCAAAGTATTCGTACTTGGCAAGTATTTCCCTTTGTTTCTGCTGTGCTTGATAGTCGCTAAAGTAAACAACAGAACTCCACGTAGAGGTGTTACAAATGACAACACTGGGACCCCCCAGGTGGCATGGTGGTTGAGGGCTGGATTCCCACAAGGCCAACCATGGTTGAGTTCTGGACCTAGAGGCTTGCTCTCCTACTTTCCCTTTCTCTCTCTGGTCAAATTTAACAAATAACAATGATAGTAAATGAAATAAAATAGTTCTTTTTTTTAAAAAAAAGACAATACCTTGAATTGTATTGAATTGTAATTTAAAGATTAGCAACCAGTCCACAGTGGACAACATGGTAACCTGTATTATCTGCTTCCCTCAGTTTCTAGGAGGCACACACGTGATGAACATAGAATTGCCTTGTCTACACAGCACACAATCATCTCCAGGGCTTATGCCCACACGATCAGGACCAGGGAACAGTGCAGAGTGGATGGGAGTGGACCTCTCTGTGGATCTGAGGCCACAGTTGCCACAGTTGCCTGAGTTTAAGTGTTTAAGTGTCCTAAACATCCTCTGGACAAGAATGTGCCATCACAGCACATCGGCTGCTCTGTCTATCCTGCCTCTGCCCCTTGA
>NW_006205995.1:4693966-4700489 GCF_000334495.1 Tupaia belangeri chinensis | reverse complement strand
TTCAATTTGTAAACAAAACAGATTCTTTTTATTACCATTTTTCTAGCTAATTTTATGAACCAGTATATGCCATTTATATTTAACTTTGTATCTTTCAACACATGATTAAAAGGGAGGATCTTTTGTTTTTGTTATTTTTGTTTTTGAGAGGTTTTTTGCTATAGGCCGCATGTGTGCGCCAGAAAGACAGAGAGAGACAGAGAGATAGAAAGCGAGAAATCACCCCCCAGGGGGGATGGCCACACTGCAATCTCTTCTCCTCCATTCTCTCAGGATGCCGGTGTGAGTTTAAGCCACCGGGTCCAGGACTTGAACTGTGGTTGACTACATGGGAGTCAGTGACATAGCCATTACGTTAACTGCTGGTCCCAAAAAGGAGGATCTTATAGATATATCAGAACAATAAAGCAGAAATGCTATTTTTTTTTAAAAAAAGACATTTAATTCTGCCTGAAAACCACTACTCACATGGCTTTGGAATATCTATCTTTCTTATGGCAGTCTGGTCCAAGTGCAGGTTTTTTTTTTAGTTTCTTTTTTTTTTTAATCTTGAGAAAAAAAATAGAACTTTTCATAATCTATATATTTTATTTTTTAACATTTTTAAGAGGTTTTTGTCTTAGGGCATGCGCACTCACTGGAGAGAGAGAAACAGTGAGAGAGAAAGTGAGAAGTCACCCCCCCCAGGGAAGATGACCACACCACAATCCCTTCTCCTCCATTGTCCTCCCAGAATCTTGGGAATGTGCATACATGTGCCTGGTGTGATTTTGAAGTCACTGGGTCCGAGACCCAAACAATGGTTGGCCATGTGGGTGTCCAGCAACGTAACTGCTATGTCATCTGCCTATTTTCTTGTTTTTACATTTGATAACTATACATCTTTACCAGAATACAACATGGGATTTCCCAGCATGGATACACTATATATTAATCATTCCAGTCAAAGATATAGTTTCATTGTTTATATATTCCTAGTCATTTTTACAACTTTAGCTGTATTCGATCTACCAAGCAAAGTATTCGTACTTGGCAAGTATTTCCCTTTGTTTCTGCTGTGCTTGATAGTCGCTAAAGTAAACAACAGAACTCCACGTAGAGGTGTTACAAATGACAACACTGGGACCCCCCAGGTGGCATGGTGGTTGAGGGCTGGATTCCCACAAGGCCAACCATGGTTGAGTTCTGGACCTAGAGGCTTGCTCTCCTACTTTCCCTTTCTCTCTCTGGTCAAATTTAACAAATAACAATGATAGTAAATGAAATAAAATAGTTCTTTTTTTAAAAAAAAAGACAATACCTTGAATTGTATTGAATTGTAATTTAAAGATTAGCAACCAGTCCACAGTGGACAACATGGTAACCTGTATTATCTGCTTCCCTCAGTTTCTAGGAGGCACACACGTGATGAACATAGAATTGCCTTGTCTACACAGCACACAATCATCTCCAGGGCTTATGCCCACACGATCAGGACCAGGGAACAGTGCAGAGTGGATGGGAGTGGACCTCTCTGTGGATCTGAGGCCACAGTTGCCACAGTTGCCTGAGTTTAAGTGTTTAAGTGTCCTAAACATCCTCTGGACAAGAATGTGCCATCACAGCACATCGGCTGCTCTGTCTATCCTGCCTCTGCACTGTGACCCGCAGACGCACTTTCTTTCTGGGCAGATCCTGCAGTGGTTTCCACACGAGTCACTGGACTAGCTAAGGCAGTCTGGGCTTTTCTTCTGTCTGATCTTTGTGCCAACAACCTACGATCTTTTCTCTTTATTTCTTAATCCTTGCTAAAATCTGACTTGCTCCACATTCCTAAAACACAGTAAAAGCCACATATTCTTGAGCAGACTTTTTTTTTTTGAAGGATTCTACAATTTTTGAGGCTCCAGCTTAAAATAAACAGGATAGAGAGTTCACCATTTTCTCTCCCCATCAATTTCAGAAGCCATGAGGCTCTCCACTGCCTTAGGAAATAAAAGAAAGTTTGCCATTCCAAGTCCTCCTCCACCCTGTTTCTATCTGCCTGGTCTGTCCCTCTCTCCTGCCCTTGGTGTAGTCCTCAGATACAATTCCATGCCACCTTCCATCAATCAAAGAATGTGAGCGTGTTGTCCACGTATGTTCTCAAATTAGACAGGGTTTGAGACATTTAAGTCACCATCCCCAGTCTCTAACAAATGAAGTCTCTGATTGGTGACCGCCACATGCATTCAGACTGGCTGGCCCTTGTCCAAGCTGAGTGCTCTCAGTAATCACTTCTCTGCTTATTTAACAGTGCAGTCTCTGGACCTGGATTTCATTTTATCTTCTATTATTTAAAATGCCTAGGATACAGTGTATACATGTTCATTGTTTTAAACAATAGTTACATTTAACAGGGCACCCAACTCAATTAAATATTCAACCCAACTACATTTATAAATCAGTAAACAGGACGTTAATAGGCATAGTAGCAGACTGAAATGTCAGCTTCCGTTTTTTTCTGCTCAAATTGCCCATGATAGGTAGCATACAAAAATATAAGAAAGGCAAGAAGTCTCTAAGTCAAAACCCAACTCAGAGATATTTCAAACCCAGTTCACTGATAGAAACCAAAACCTTGATAGATCTTCAACTTACATGAAGAGCTTTTGCCAAAGGAGGCAAAGAAAATTAACTTTCGTTAGTGACTGCCAATCTTTTGAAGCTATATAAACCCCCTACCACTCCTTGTACTTGGAACAATTTTGCTTATTTTTATCTGGCTTTACTGAATTTATTGTACAGCTAGTTTTGTGCCAAGTTTATAGACATAGATATAGATATTTGATTTTTCTCAGAATGGGCAGTTTATTTGGTTTATTTCTGTCCTACAAACAATGTACGAAAAAAGTCATTTAATAAGAGGCATATTAGATGGCTTAATAAATGAATTAACAAAGAAGTTTGAAAGGACATTTTAATGAGGGGAACTTTAATATACATACAGATCACTGAGGATCTTGTTAAAACACTGTTTCTGACTCAACAGGTCTGAGATGGGACCTGGGATTCTGCATTTCCCACCAGCTCTCAGCAGATGTTGCTGCTGTCCACACGAACACAAAGCCATGATTTATAGCCCACCTCCTTACCCTTTAGACCTCTCTGTTAAGAAATTAAGTGCATTTTGGGGCCAAAAGATGACAGAGCAGTTATGTCACTGGACTCCTACATGGCCAATTATGGATTGAATCCCAGACCCAGTGGCTTGAAAATCACACCTGGAACGGGTGAATGCGTGCCCAAAACCCCCAAGAGGAGAATGGAGAAGAAGGGACGGTGGTGTGGCCATCCTCCCTGGAAGGTGATTTCTCACTTTCCCTTTCACTGTCTCCCCAGAGTGCATGTGCCCTAAGGTGAAAACGTCTTAGAAAATGAAAAGAAATTAAGTGCATATTTTTCCTTTCACTGTCTCCCCAGAATGCATGTGCCCTAAGGTGAAAACCTCTTACAAAATAAAAAGAAATTAAGTGCATAAAACTTTTAAAAGAATTATTTTATTTAACTTTATTTATTATTATTATTTTCTAGTTTGATCAGAGAGAGACAGAGGGAAAAGAGAAGGAAAGTGAGAAAGCAAGCCACCACCAGATCCAGGAGTTGAACTGTAGTCGGCCATGTGGGAGTCCAGCACCTTTAACCACCACGCCACCTGCCATCCCCAAAGCGCATATAATTTCACCTGAGGCTTTCCTCAGTTTCTATATCACATTCTTTAGCTTCAGATATAAAACTAACAGGCAATAAGAGATGAGACCAAAAAGTAGTGAAAATAAGATATTCCTGTAGACACAGAACACCTTTTAAAATAATCTGAATGCTTGCTAGATATTACAAAACGGTCCTTCAGAGTGACAACATTACATGCAAAAGGCAATAGGCAATGGGACTACAGAGGTCAAGCATCTCTAATCTGAAAATTAGAAATTTAAAATACTTCAAACCAAAACCTTTTGGATACCCATATGAGGCCATAAGTGGAAAACTCCCCACTTGATCTCATGTGACAGGTTGCGGTCAAAACACAGCAAAAAGACAACAGTGTATATAACATGGCCTTCAGTTTGTATAGGTGTATACAAAGCATAAGTGAATCTTCTGTTTAGACTTGAGGCCTGTCCCCAAGATATATCATTATGGATACATACTTCTTCCCAAATCCAAAATACTTCTGGTACCAAGCATTTTGGATGAGGGATACTGAACTTGTATTAGCCTCTCCTGGAAAGGATTATTTAAACTCCACTGAACTCCTTTAAAGCAAACCCCTCATTTGGCATACATGCCCCGTATTCCACACTTGGCCCATACCTCGACACTCTGTCCGGGTGAGTGTGCTCTGGTAGCCAGCTCGACACTGGCAGGTATAGGAACCTTGGTTATTAATACACTCTCCTCCAGCACAAGGGTTTTTCTCACATTCATCGACATCTGCAAAACACAACATATTTTAGGGAAAAATTAGGCAGCAGTAACTCCTAATTCTAAGACTTTATTTTCTTTTATACATATAGAACATTTTCCTTTTAATAAATAAATACCACAAAGAAAGGACCTTTTTTGTCTCTACTACAATACACTGTATCACTAGCCATCCGAAGACTGGTTGAGCAGTTAAAGTGTATTATTTTCATGTGTCATTTTTTCAGAGAAAAATTTCAAACATGTAGCAACTCAACACTCCAAGCCAATAAACATTTTCTACTTAAGTCTGGCCTAAAAAATTCAAACACTAACTTTTCAGAAGTGGTTTTTGGATTCTGAGTATGTCTTGAAGCTCTGTATTTTCAATAAAAAGAAGGCCTAGCCATATCTAAGCATCTCCTGCTAAGTTCTACTAAGAATGTTAGAACAAAACATGAAGCAACTGTCATGTGAAGGGTTGCTCTTACCCACCATAGAGTCCGGCCCCATTCCCAGATATCTTCAATACACAGGCAAGCAGTTTTACAGTCACTTAGGATTATCAGTAGACTCAGAGTAAACTGATTTATAACCCCCTATTTGTAAAGATGAGGAAGCTAAGGCTTAGCAAAGATAATCCACTTGTCCACACACTTCGTAGCAGCTAAGAAGGTCTGATCTTGCACTGACCAGGCCTAAGCTAGACATTCTCTCCTCTGCCCAGCTCTGGGTGACCTCTAGATGGGCTGTTCTTATCCTCAGGAGACGAAAGAGCTTGGGAAAACAAGAACTACTCATTTCTGCCTCATTCATAATTACAGAATGGGAACTTATTTTTATTCAATGCAACAAATTATTATTTTGTGTTACATTTCCTCCCTTCAGGAGCTTAAGTGCCTTGTCAGCAATTTTAAGTTTTTCTCCTCAATTTTTTAATGACTAACTAGAGCATTGCTAAATTATCCATTTAAGTGAATAAAATGGGTAAAATTTCTTAATTGGGGAGACTTTTAAAGCTTGCTTTTGATGGTCAGGTTTTTGGAAAGATGATTTAAGTTGGAGTTATCAGCAATGACTTGAAAATAGTTCACGATGAAGGTTAAAAGGAATTGTGGTGGGCATAATAAAGCCCTCCGCAAATATGTTCATGTCTAACCCCCAGAACCTGCAGTTATTTCACATGCAATGGGGAACTTAAGTTGCAGATGAACTTAAGGTTGCTATTCACTGATTTTTTAAAAAGAATTGTTGTATTTAACTTTAGTTAGTTAGTTAGTTAGTTTGACCAGAGAGGGACAAAGTGAGAGCAAGAGAGAGAGGTGAGAAAGTAAGCCGCCAGGTCCATCCGGAACTCGAACCAACATCGGCCATGTGGGAGTCCAGCACGCTTAACCTCCATGCCACCTCCCGGCCCTGTTGCTATTCACGGATCTTGAGATGGGAAGATTTTCCTGGATTACACAGGTTCCCCAATCACAAACATTCTTAAATGTGGAAGAAGGACTTGGAAGAGAGATTCAGAGAGTTCAGGGAGAGACTGTAAGATGCTTTACTGCTTGCTTTGAAGACAGAGGAAGGGGCCATGAGCCTAGAATTCAGGTACTCGGGCAAATAATGGGTTCTCCTTAGAGCCTCCAAAAAGGACACACCCTGCCGCTCCTTGGATTCTGGCCCATTAAGAACTGGGCTGGACTTCCAACCTATATAACTGAAAGATTATAAATGTGTATTGTTTTAAGCCACTAAATTTGAAGTCATTTGTTATAGCCATAATAGAAAGCCAGCATTGTCAAGGAATAGCCTCTTGATGCCAACCTAACACTCACTCACGTACCGATACACTCCCCACGGAGGTCCAGCTGGAATCCCTTATTGCACTCGCACCGGTAGCTCCCAGGGGTTGGGATGCAGCGACCGTTTTGACAGAGATAGCGGACTAACTGGCAGTAATCTGTCACGTTGACTGGTAGCACCCCTGGAAGAGTAACATTGAAACACATTAAAATGATTTGTAACTATAGCACCTTTCAGCAGCACTTAATCGGACAGTCACGGACAAGGTGCTGAGTCATAAAGGCGGGACGACGCTCCCTGGGCA